>NC_041350.1:29790526-29810526 GCF_004354835.1 Perca flavescens
TGAGTCAAACCTGTTTTAAACTTGGCTTTCTTTGCTCTCTTGGGACTTAAAGTGATTGTTTCCACTCAAACTCAAACTGCCTGAAGGCACCAACTCTCTTTGTAGTTCTTCCACTGTCTGCTGATGTAATTACACTGTCTACATCTCTGTACCTGTAGTTTATTTATTTTGGGGGTGTTTAGGGCTGCTAACTGCTATGAAAAGTTACATGAATGTGAGCCTGTTATGTATCCATAGAGTAGACTCTTGTCTTTTTGTCTTGACATTGTGGTCAGTTCAGAAAGAATGATCTGTCATGAAAATAATCCCAGTACAAGCACAGCAAAGTATAAACCTGAATCCTTAAAGGAGTACTTCCACATTTCGTGAAATGTGTTTATTCAGGGGGGTCTGGGTTGAAGTGGGTTTCAAAGGATTCCATTCTTTGAAAATGTTCTTACCATGTTTGAGACTGCTTCAAACAGTGGATACATGTATCCACCAGTGCAGCCATTGGAAATTCCTCCTAAATTCAAAATTTGTCTGACATTGATACACCCCTCCAAAAACATATTGCAGAAATGAAATCAAAAACTGCTGCTATTTCAGGTTTCTCTGAATGAGCAAAGCCAAAAACAGATGGTACAGATATCCTGGTCAAAATATGTATAAAAAATGTATTATCAATGACATATTCTGTCCCAAATTACTCAGCCAGAAAATCAGCCTTTGGCTCCACCCACTGAGGTTTACCCAGTCAATGAGATTACTGCTGCCGGCAGAGTGGCTCTGTCTCTCCACTGTATGTTCTGTAGAAATAAAACTCTGCCAGCATTATGGGACTATGTAATTTGGGTGACCAGCTGTTTGCAGATGTACCTTGTTGTATTTCTCGGCACTCTGCAGCTCATCGTCAAACTCTGGCATCGACTGGTTCAGTCTGTTCTTCAGTTCCTTCAGCTGCAGCATGCTGCCTGCTAGCCCAGCCTCGCAGCGCTCCCAGTTCTGAGACACAATTTAAAAAAACATTGATCATCCATATTAATGCACTGGGTTCTTAAACTTAGCTTCTTGGCTTAGAGAATGAGCAGAGAGCTATTTGGACTAAAAGTGGATTGCTCCTTTGTTACATTATACTTGGGCAAATTACTAGATAATCTCATGTCTCATGATAAGTACCTTTATAAGTCCTTCTTGTTGCAAGCAAGAAAGCCATTACATGTGGAAGTGGCTGTGGATAAACCCGCCATCTAAGGATGATTGGATTGCAATTGTCAGCCTAATAAACTGTATGGATAGACTGACCTTTTCCTTAATGTTACAATTTGACCAATATATTACTATAAATGGTCTGTATTGTAAGGAATACACCCACGCTAATTGTAAATCCCTGTTTTTTTTCCAGTGTGTTTTGCCTGCACTGTATGGCCCATGTCTCTTTGTTTTCTATTACCCTCTTTCTTTCTTTCCTGTTCTTGTTTAAACCTAAAAAAACAATAAAAAGAAAGTTTAAAAAACGAGAGAGAATGAGCAGAGAGCTATTACACTCCTTTATCTCAGACTTCCTAAACATGTCCACTGTCTTTAATAACCATTAATCAGAGCAGATTGGATTTACTCGCCCGCTCTCAGGCAAACAGAAGCCGTCAGAGGCTACAGGGGACAGATGCAGGATTGAGACGTTTCCACGAAAACAAGACAGGTGAATAACAGGTTGAATAAACAAAAACTCAACTCTTATAATCAGACTCTACTGTACCTGCAGCTGGTTGAGGGCAACAAGACACTGAAAAGGTACTGTACTTTGTTCCTGTTCCCTCTTTTTAATCTGTAATGAGCCTTTCCTGCAACATACTTTAACATGACTTTGCCTACATTTAGCGGGTGCGCTATAGAACTGTAAAACGACGGGGAACTGAAGCCGTTATCTCTGCTCTCTTCAAAGCCACCAGACTTCTTTTACAAAAAAACAGTAATTTGTTGTATTTTAGTTTGTGGTATTGTGTGACTTTGGTGTTTTTTTTGTTGTTGTTTTTTTAACATTTTATTAAAAACAGAATCAAGTTTTGAAAATAGACATTTTGTACAGTTTAGATTTTAAATGGGAAAAAGACACAAAACAAAGTGACAGAGCAAAACAAAAGGCACACAAAAGGCAAAGAAATAAACAAAAAAACACACGATATAACATAACTTAGTGTGGTAAGATTTGCAAGTCTGCGAAATATGATAGAAACAGCTGCCAAATATGAAAAAAACTTGTCAGTGTTTACTTTCATTGTGTACTTAATTTACTCAAGTTTCAAGAAAAACATTACATCTACAGCCGACTTTGAAAGGGTTAGTTCGGAGTCACCAAAATCACAGAGAATTGGCCGACTGAGATCAAAACTGTGCAGTGAAATACACCAACAAGATGTTCCTGGCAGCATCACTTCATCTCCTGCAACCACAGTAACAACTTGACACAGAGCGACAGATTACCTTGACGATCGTCTCGGTGAGTTCCGTCCTCCGGCCCAGCAAGCTGTGGATGTTGTCCCACTCCTCATGCAGGGATCCCAGCTCCGTCTGCAGCCGAGTCTGGGTCTCCTCGTCCCCCATGGAGAAGAGCTGCCGGCCGACTTCCAGAGTCTGAATGAAACTGCACTGATACCTCTGGAACAACAGCTCTGCGTGCTGAGGAGCAAGATGGAGGATAGAGAAGGTTAAAGATGATTCTTTTTTTTGTTTTAAAGGAAAAAGGAGGAGACAGAGAGAAACCAAAAGAGAAGGTTAGCCAATGAGCTGTTCTGTGGTCTTTACAGTGAAGGGCTTACTGGTCCCTTACTGGAAGCTGTTTATTGTATCTACACTCACAATCAATTTAAACCCATCTCTTCTTATCATGGTAATCAAAGCATCAGAATGGAAACGCCTAAATGTTTTTTTAATCTGTTTTTAAATTTAAATGTAATCAGCATCAGTTGTTTCCTCTTCCTAAATCTCAAAATCAGCCCTCAGACAGCTGTTTTTTTCTGCCTGAATAAATAACTGTTCTATAGACCATCAATTATCTGCAGGAGTCTTTGACAGTCCTGAAAATGTACCATAAAACTGTTTGGTTGTTTCTGGAAAGCCTGACCACAGAGTCCACAGAGTACTGCCATAGCTGAAGAATAAAATCTGTTTTATGTCTGTGGTACAATCTGAAAGAGACTTGCACCAATCACACGAAAGCTGATTGGCTGCAATATAAGTTGCATGTTGGGCTCATTTGTAGTCGTACAGCAAAATTACATTTGTACTGCAATAGACAGTACTACAACACTATGGAATAAAAAAATAAAAATAAAGAGAGCATTAGAGGTACAGTTGCATGGCCGTAGGAAAATTAAGACCTGTTTAAAATTATTTAAATCCTAGAACACAATACTTTAGCAAATTTAAGACTTTTTAAGGCCTACAATTTTGATTTTGAAATTTTAGACTTATACCCCGCGGAAACCCTGCCACTAAGTTCCTCACAAAATGTAGAAAATTCCCGTAGTTTCCATGTCTGTAATAACTGATTCCCTGATATTCCAGCCCTGCGGCTGTCCATCTCACCTGGAGGTCCCGGAGGGAGCGTGGCAGCTGCTGCAGGCTACAGCGGGCCGGTCCGGCTGGGGGGAGGATGGTCTTTGTCTCCGACAAGAACCTCTGCAGCTTCCTCAGGCTGCGGCCGTACAGGTGCCAGTGTTTCACCAGCCCCTCCACGAGGGAGCGCCGCTGGTCCGCCCGCTGCACCGCCCCCTGCCAGTGCTCCCTGAGCTGGGCCAGCTTCAGGAGGAAGTCACTCCTGGGCACATTAACACAGTAACGAAGCATTGTGTGGGTTTATATTATATTGGCACCAATCCAGTACCATTTTGTTCATAGGACTTGTCTGACCTCTCGCAAGCTGTATCTAATGACAGTTAGTGGTGATGCCTCATGCACTTTATGTTTGCTGAAGACCTTGGGCACACTTCTTTCTTTGTTTTAAGATGACTTTTTTGGCATTGTAGGCATATATTTGATAGGACAGCTTAGACATGAAATGGGAGAGAGAGGGGGAATGACATGCAGCAAAGGGCCGCAGGTCGGAATTCATCCCGCAGTCGCTGTAGCGAGGACTAAGCCTCTGTACGCAACTGGAAAATGACTTTTAGTAAATTAAAGAGGGTGAGGCAAAAACACCTTCATTTTTCCTTCCTTTTATAATTTTTGGGGGACATTTTACGCCTTTATTAGAGAGGAAAGCTGATGATATGAAAGGGGGAGAGAGAGGGGCAGTGACATGCAGCAAAGGGCCATGGGTTAGAATTGAACCAATGGCCGCTGTAGCGAGGACTAAGCCACTGCAAATGGGGCAGGGTGCGCACGCTCAACCAGGTGAGTGGCCCCGGTGCCCCTGGGAACGTTTCTTTATATTTTCTGGGAGTGCACCCACTGCTACACGGTTCTGGCAGAGTGTTGCCTCCGACCTGACGTCATTCATATTGGGGACAGCCGCACAGAAAATGGTTGGAGTGTGCTGGAAGCCCCCCACGCACTTGGCTTTTTTTTCTCAACATTGTTTATATGGAACTTTCAATAGGCCGCAATAATGGAGCTTAAGATGAGAATGTGGACATGTGGCTTCTAGCAGCTGAGTTGTTAAAAGGCTGGCTGTGTGGGGCGCAGCAGAGGCTCAATCCTCGCCGCATCGGCCGTGGATTCCACTCCGACCCGCAGCCCTTCGCTGCATGTCATTCCCCCTCTCTCACTGCTTTCATGTCAAATTAAGGCCTAAAATGCCCAAAAAATAATCTTTAAAAATGCCATCTGTGACTGCAGTGACCAGCCTACAGGGTCCTGGGGAAAGGTGTTATTTTTATTATTAGGGGGGGTCACTGGAAATTTCGCTGGACGTCCTTCTTTTCGATCGGATGTCCGTCGCCTTCTGCTTTCTTTGTGTTGGCATTCTAACCTCTGGTGGATTTGTGAGGACTATGGTTAACTGCTCCTCAGATCTCCGCAGGGTAAATCCAGACAGCTAGCTAGACTATCTGTCCAATCGGAGTTTTCTGTTGCACGACTAAAACTACTTTTGAACGTACGTCGCACATTTTCCACCAAAACAAAAGTTCCTTCCTGAGGCTATTTTGCAGAGGCACCGTGGCTCTGTCTGGCGATTAGCACAGCCCATGACGATTGTGATTGGTTTAGAGAAATGGCAACAAACAAGAGCATGTTTTTCTCCTATCCCAGAAAGTCACTTTCCAGTTGGATCTTCTTACCCAGGGGCGTAGCACAAAATTCTGAGCCCCGTATCCCCCCGCATCCACAGCTATTCATTCTAGCATCTTTTTGGGCCCTCCTCACATGAGGGCCCTGGGTATTCAGTCCCCTTTTTCCCCCCAGTCCGACACCCTGTTCTTACCTGTCCTCCACCTCTCCTTTCTGCAGAAGATGAAGGGCTTCAGTGACCACGGAATGAAGGATCTGGTGACCGGTGGACAGCTCTGCCTGAAACCGCTGAAAACACCAGGAGAGATCAGCTGATTACATCTCCGTGCGTCTGTAGTGTTTGTGTGAAGTCTTGTGAGTGAGTGTGTTAGTCATGTGTGATACCTTGTGTGTGCAGAGCTGCTGTCTGAGGCCAATGTAGGAGCCGGCCACATCCACAGCCAGGCTGTCCTCCATCCTCTGCAGGAAAGACATCCAGCTCTCACACTTCTGCTCAAAGCTCTGCCACCTCAGTGCCTCCGTCTGCAGTTCGCTGCACACCCAACAACAAAAACAACACTTCATCTGAAAGCTGCACTATGTACTGTAGTAGTACATTTTATTTCATGTATATTAACGGTATCTTAAACAATGAATTTCCAATAAAATGCCTATGTGGCGGCCGCGTCTGTCAGTTTGGGCCCTTTCTTTTCTAGTTATTTCATTGAGTTTTTTTTGTCATATTAAGATTTATTAGGGCCCGAGCGCCGACAGCGGCAAAGGCCCTATTGAAACTGAAGGAATTATTTTCCCGTCAAATGAATTGGCTTTTTGAGGGGCTTAACATATTCAAAAACTCACCAAATTTGGCGGTCGCATCAAGTCTGGTGAAAATTTACGTATTTTAAGGGTTTCGGGAATAGGCGCACAAAAATGGCTCGCTAGCGCCCCCTACAAAGTTAAATAAATTGCGCCCCTGCAGTGCATTTAACGTAGACTCACAAAACTTGGTACACGCGGCCATTTTGAGTGTTTAGCAATGAACAAAGAAGTTGTTGTAACTTGAGTGTACGGTGTCGTATCTGCCCGAAATTTCTCACGATTTACAAAGGTCCAGACCTGAGGACACCTACAGGCCAAAATTGACTTTTGGTCATAGCGCCCCCCGCTGGCAACAGGAAATGCGCCTTATATGACAAACATCATCCGATTTACATGAAACTTATAATGTGTGGTCTACATGTGATACTGAGCCACCCCCTATACTTTAACCATGCCCACTTACTCAGGCCACGCCCCCTTTCATAACATTTGAACCTTTTAATGTAGAGTTTTGTGTGAGGTGTCACTGAACTCAGCAGAGTTCCTTCTTCATTGGTGATGGTTTGGCCCGCCCTCTATGCTTTAGCCACGCCCCTTTTCACAGCTAATGAACTGTATGACGTAGAGTCTTGTGTGAGGTATCGTTGAACTCAGCGGGGAGTTCCCTTTTCATTGGTGACGATTTGCGGTGTCTGAGTGCCGCGCAAATGCACGGTCGCAAGGAGCAGCGTCCGCCGGTAACCCCGACGCGCGCAGAGGCGCGAGAGCCCTTCCATCGCTGCTCGCAGCTTTAATTCATTTTGCTATTTGTAACCAAAATTTTTTATTTTATTTTAAAAAAAAATATATATTTTTTCACACCGTTGAGACTTGACTTGGACTCGAGCTCAAAGACTTGAGACTCGACTTGGACTTCCAAAAAATGACTTGTGAACATCTCTGCTGATCAATATCCTTCTTTTAAACTACGCAGGTAGAGTACAATCATCCTGACTAATGAGCCAGTAAGCCTGACCTGCAGGCCTCCTCAGCTCTGGCGGAGGCGTCGGCCCAGCTGTGGTTGAGGCGTTGCAGGCGGCGTGCTGCAGCGTCGCCCAGCGTCAGGCTGCAGCTCTGCTCATTCAGCACATCCAGGTCAGCAGTCAGGCCACTCAGCTCCAGGAGGCAAGACTGGAAACATATATGGTGGCATCAGATCACAAGAGACTGGACGACTGCATGCATGGCATCACAGCTGAGGAACACTACATGCTACACATGGTCTGTGTTCTTCTGTCACCATTTAGTCTTTTTTTTTTTACTTCTTCACTAATTTTTCTGGTGAGATCCCCTTCCATATACCAAAATGTAACATTCATTCTGTATGTCCTTTGGTTGTGGTTTTTATATAAGACGTTACAGATTTCTACCACAACCTCACATGTAATTTTGTATTTTATGTTCAGTTAAACAAAAAATATATATATATATATCCCAGGAAGTGGATTTCCTCTTTATCTCCGAGACCCGGCTGAGTGTTGGTGAGTCCGGTGTCTTCACCAAACTTTTACCTGATGAGTGCTGCTTTTTTAACTCTCCTCCGACGTCTGGCCGTGGAGGAGAAATTGCGACTGTTTTTAAGAGTGACTTTAAGGAGGTTTTTCCCAGTGTTGGGCCATCTTGTCTCACAGTTATTAATAGCAGTCTGTCCTCTGGAGTAGTCTCTGTAAATATTAAACATGCAGTTGTGCTGCCTTTATTAAAAAAACCTGGGCTGGATCCTACTATTTTGGCAAATTTTAGGCCTATCTCCAAATTGCCCTTCTTCTCTAAAATCTTAGAGAAGATTGTATATTCCCAGCTCATGGACTTTTTAAATGAACAAAATATTCTTGAAATTTTCCAATCCGGTTTTAAAACATTGCACAGCACAGAATCAGTTTTTAATGATATCTTTTTAGCTACTGACTCTGGTCACTGTGTTATCCATGTACCGGTCACATTCCTGACACTCACTGCTCCTCTCTCATGTGGGCTCTGTGCTTGGCCCTCTTTTATTTTCTCTCTATCTACTCCCACTTGGTTCCATTCTCAGGAAACATTTTCACTGCCATGCGGACGACAGACAAATCTACGTTCCCCTCAAAAAGTCTGATTCCTACACTGTTAACCCACTGCTACAATGCTTACATGATATTGAAGCTTGGATGTCTTTAAAGTTTCTAAATTTGAATGAAGAAAAGACAGAAGTCATGGTCTTTGGTGACACTTCTGTGACCCCCACCCCCCCTAGTTGATGTGAGTATTCTTGCACAGTATCGCAAGCCAATTGTGAAAAATTTGGGGGTGAAAGTGGACTCAGACCTCACATTTGACAGCCAGATTAAAGCTGTGGTGAATTCTAGCTTTTTCCAGTTAAGGCAGCTGGCAAAAATCAAACCAGTCCTTCAGAGACTACACTTTGAGACACTCCCAGCCGATCTCTCAGGTCAGCTGACCAGCTGCTCCTGATGGTGCCTAAAGCTAGGCTTAAGCTCAGAGGGGATCGAGCGTTTGCTGTTGCAGCTCCAAAACTTTGAAATGGACTGCCTCTGCACATTAGACAGGCCTCCTCTCTGTCTAATTTTAAAAATCTTCTTAAAACCCACCTGTTTTCTTTGGCTTTTAACACCAGGTAGAGTGTTGATCTTATGTGTATACTTGCATATTTTTATTGTGCATTTTAGTATTTTAGTTTTTTATTTATTCTAATTATTATTTATTTTTGTTTTATCTTTTTGTGCAGCACTTTGGAAACCTTGTGTTTGTTAAAATTGTGCTATATAAATAAAGCGGATTGGATGTTATTGTGTCAATATTTTGTTTTATTACTATTATTATTATAACTAATTCTATTTTTTCTATTTCTTATACTTTATGTATATTTTTTTCTCCTATGTCTACTTAATGTGTATTTGTGTAATTCTGATGTGTGTAAATTTTTTTCTTCTGAGCTGCTGTAGCACAGGAATTTCCACAGTGTGGGATTAATAAAGTCTATCTTATCATGCCGTCTCACCTTGTCTGCTGTCCGATCCACAGCGTGCAGACGCGCCTGCCAAAGCTCCAGGTTTCCCTCCAGTGACTCCAGGACGCTTTCAAACTCCTGCAGACGCTGGAGCTCCTCCTACACTCAGACATGACACAGGACATACGCCCATCCGTGTCTTAAATGTATAGCCATAGGTGTATATGTTGGGGGGGGTGCAGGGAATACGTGATGTTGGGGGGGATGCAGGGGATACGTCCCCTCCAATATTTAGAAGAGGTAGTTTTGTCCCCCTCAAAATATACGAAAGACAACACATTCCCAAAAAAGAGGTGAAATAACCATTCAGGGGGCTCAAAACATGTACAGAAAACAAGAACTGTTGTCTACCTTGTGCTACATTGGGGGGTTAAAGAACACAACAGGAGCGTAAAAAATAAATGTATGTTTTCTTGTGATTTCATGTCTTTTATGTAGATTTAAAAGTTGGAGCTTCTGGCTTTAACAAGGTCTTATTCTCTAACAGATTTGTTGTTAAGATGTTTATGATTCCTAAAAATAAAAAAAGCATCCTGACACACGTGTGATGTATATGCAGAAAGTTTTGAACAATACAGAATAATATTTCAGTTCACATACAGTAAATAAAGACATTTGCACAATACATTGTTGCATACAAATTCACCAGAATGCAGGAAATGAAGTGTTTGTTGCTCTACATTTTATTGGGGAGGAACCCCAGACCCCCAGAACCCCAGAACCCCAGGTTATAATGTGTCCCCCCCCAATGTTGAAACTAAACCTGCGCCCTTGTTCTTGGCTCACCCTGGACATCCCATAAATAGAATCATTCATTCATTAAATATTACCTGCAGCTGACCCAGCTTCCCTGTCACCGTCTGGCTGAGCTGCTGAACACCACGGGACAGCAGCCGGCTCTCTGATTGGACAAGACTGGCAGCTGAAGGTTCCAGGTGGCCACTGACGTCCTTGGAGGCCTCCAGCACAGCCTGAAGGTCCGACTGCAGAGCGC
The DNA here is from genome assembly GCF_004354835.1 of Perca flavescens. Classification (NCBI taxonomy): domain Eukaryota; kingdom Metazoa; phylum Chordata; class Actinopteri; order Perciformes; family Percidae; genus Perca; species Perca flavescens. The sequence goes on from NC_041350.1 coordinate 29,800,579, forward strand.
CCGTTCTCTCCAGGACACTCTGGAGCACAGGTGGACAGGGACAAACAGGGATACAGATGTAGGTGAATAAATAAAAAAAGTGATCACAGCTCTAACCCCGGACCCACTGACGTTGACTCTCAACCCCCAGTGTCGGTGATTTGTACAGAGTGAAAGGCACCCTGAACCAAAACGGCTACCACAGCATTTTGCAGCAAGATAATGACCCAAAACATAAGTCCAAGCTTAGCCAGAACTACCTTAGCAAAAAAGAACAAGATGGTAAGCGTAAAAACATGGAGGGGCCAGCACAGTCACCAGACTTAAACCCCATTGAGCTGGTTTGGGAGGAACTGGACAGAAAGAGGAAAGCAAAGCAACCTACAAGTTTATGGGAACTTCTGCAACAGAGTTGGGAAGAACTTTCTGAAGAATATTTGATTTCCATTGTAGAAAGAATGCCACGTGTGTGTTCAGCTGTTATATCTGCCAAAGGGGGCTTCTTTGATGAGTAAAAAATTTAAAAAACATTTTGTTTTATAAATTGATTCCATGATTTCTTTTTTTTTTTTTTTTTTCAATTATCTTTTTATTGATTTTTAACATTTTATTAACAATAAAAAAAGAAAAAGAAGAAAAAAAATACAGAAAATTAGATCAGGTCAGTGGTCATGGTCACAGATCACAGTTCATCCTTTGTGAATGTTATGTAAACATGTCAAACTCTGTTATGACAGGGTAGTGTCAGAGGTCCATAAGCGGTTCCCATATCCTGCGGAAGGCTTATTTTTTAGGGCGTATGTGTGTTGTTCCAGTCTCAAAGTTTCATTTAGGATTTTTTTAAACAGATTAAATGATGGGGGTCTTTGTTGATTCCAATTGAGCAAGATGCATTTCTTTGCTATATAAGACATTATGATAATCCTCTTCCTGCATGTGGCATCCAGGGTCTTGTCCAATTCCGTACCAAAGAGGTACCGTGTTGGTGTAATGTCCAGCGGGGTTTTCACAATCTTAACAGTTAAATGTTTTAATTTCCTGCATTCCCAAAAAACATGCATAATTGACCCTTTACATGATTTACAACGATGACATCTGGGGGATGAGTTAGGAAACATTTTACTTAAGCGGAGCGGAGTAAGGTACATCCTGTGCATGAATTTATAATTTTGCTCAATTATTTTATTACAGGACAGTGAGGAAAAAACATTCTGACATATCGTATCCCACTGATCTTCGTCAAAAGCACGTCCCATATCCTTCTGCCATATGTTCCTAAGTGGGGTCAAGGAAGAGCTGTAATAGTCCAACAAAGCACTATAAATTACAGAGATTTTTCCTTTTAATGATGTTGATTTTACCAAAATCTCCTCGAGATTTGTCAGCCCCAAAGACAGGCGTTTTTCCCCATTAAGGGTGTTTATTAGATGGCGAATTTGTAAGTATCTATAAAAGTCCTGTTTCGGAATTTCATATTCTGCCATTAGAACAGAAAAGGACTTGAATGTATCCCCGGTAAACAATTGTTGGAATTGATGTATACCATTTCCTCTCCACTTTGTATACAAAGAACCGCCAATAGATGGTGGCAGATCTGGGTTTAAGGATAAGGGGGAAAGCCTGGAGATTTTGCCGAAATTCCCACAGAACTTATTTATATCTTGCCAAGCCTGAAGAGTGTTGTATACTACATATGTTTTTGTTATTTGATGCAGTGCATTTATGTTGTTAATGAATGGTAGCAAAGTTGTAGAAATAGGATTACAAAGTTCTTCTTCTATGTCTATCCAGTGTGCATTATTACGCTTTTGTACCCAGCTAATCAGGCCCTTTGTCTGGGCAGCCCAATAGTACATCTGTAAATCTGGTAATTCCAGTCCCCCTTTCTCTCTAGATTTTGTATAAGTTTTAAAAGCCATTCTTGGTATGGAATTTTTCCAGATGAAAGAGGTTAACATTTTGTTTATAGATTTAAAGAATGTTTTATCCAAGTAACAGGGCAGTGACTGATATAAATAGCTAAAACGGGGCAGAACATTCATTTTAATTACATGTATTCGTCCGAGAAATGAGATGGGGAGCATTTTCCAATGTTCTAATTCTTCCTTAATCTTTTTAAGCAATGGAATGTAGTTTATGAAGTAAAGATCCTTAAGTTTTAGAGCCACATTTACCCCAAGATACTTAAAGCTGCTCTGGGCCCAGGTGAACGGAGAGATTGCCCTGAGTCTATTAGAAACTGACGAGTTAATGAATAATGCATTGGATTTTGTCAAATTGATTTTATAGCCCGATATTGTTCCAAATTTAGAGATAAGATCTAATACTGCTGGGATTGATCACTCAGGGCTGGTTAAGTATATGATTATATCATCAGCATATAGTGAAATTTTGTTCTGTTTTCCCGATAGTGATACCAGCAATCTCTTCATTAGCCCGTATGGCTTCTGCGAGTGGTTCAATTGCCAAGTTAAATTTCATTTCATTTCATTTTTTATTTATTAAACAGGAAAAGATTAAAGACAATCGGGCCTGACTCAGTGTAAAACTGATTTTCAGCAGGTTCCTGCTCTGCAGGACATAAACACCACATACACAACAAAAACTCCTAGACAGAAACAGTAACAAACACACAGACCAGGAGAATGAGCAGCAGGGCAAAGCCATAAAGCTGACTTAATGGTCGCAGGTAAACCTCTCCATTAAATAGCGAGCAAATGTTAATTTAAATGATGTTATTGATGTTAAATTTCTGATGTGCTGTGGAATGTCATTCCAGACTTTAGTGAGCACATAGAAAAAAGATCGCTGTCCATAACAGTTTCTAAAAGCCGGTAAAGGCAAAAGTCCATTTGTAACAGATCTCGTAATGCGCTCAGACCTTGAACTGGGTTTTGGAACCAACGTAGAGAGCAGCTACAGTGTGACCATTTAAAATTTGATAATACAGTTTAGGCTTAATTTATAATTCTCAAATGTCAAGGCATTACACAAAGATAGTGCAGTACAGTGGTGAGTCCATCCAGGAAGCCTAACATGTAGCTTATAGGCTTTGTTATAGAGTCTTATTACTGGTTCAAGAATCTCATTTGTTGTAAGTGACCAAACAGGTAAACAATACGACAAAGTAGACATAATGATGGCATGAAGATAAGTCGAAATAAAAATGGAGATAAAGGGCACCCCTGCCAACAGCCTCTAAACAAATAAAAATTTTCAGTGAGGGTACCATTTATACATATTTGAGCTTGAGGGTTGCTATACATAGTTCTGACCCACCCAATACATTTTTCACCAAGATTAAATTTCTCCAGAACAGCAAACAAATATGACCACTCGACCCTATCAAACGCTTTTTCTGCGTCAAGCGAAAGTAGTAGAGCTGTTCTGTTGTGTAGGGCCGAGTGGTCAATTATATTTAATAGCCTCCGGATATTGTCAGATGCATAGCGCGCCTTCACAAAGCCGGACTGATCGGGATTAATAATCTGGGGCAACAGGTTTTCCAGCCTGCGTGCAATTAATTTGGATAATATCTTAAAGTCAACTGGAAGTAATGAAATTGGGTGAAATGATGCACATTCAGCAGCATCCTTGTCCTTCTTATGTATTAAAGATATTATTGCCGTCTTCATAGTATCAGGAAGAACGCCACTTTCAAAAAAATCAGTAACCATGGGCATGAAAAGTGGCTCGATTTGCACCCAGAAAGCCTCATAGAATTCTACAGAATATCTGTCCAAACCTGGAGTTTTTCCGGAGGGCATTGACTTGATTGCTTGTAGCACCTCCTCTGGGGTGAATGGTGCACTCAACCGCTCCTTCTCATCCTCTGAGATAGAGGGTAGGGATACTTTTTCCAAAAATCTGTGGATATCTATGGCGGAGGGATTTTCTGATGCGTAAAGCTGTGTATAAAAATCAAGAAATGAGGACTTAATTGATTGTGTATCATATTTCAACTGGCCTGACACATTACGTGTGCACTTTATTGTGTTTTCTGCACGTTCTTTTTTGAGTTGATAGGCTAGAAGTCTACTTGGCTTGTTACCATATTCATGATATTGCTGCTTGGTAAAGAATAGAAGTTTTTTGATATGTTCTGTTTGAATGAGGTTAAGATTAGTTCTGGCTGCATTTAGTTTTCTCAAGTTTTCCTCAGTAGGAATTCTTTTATGACATTGTTCCAGATTGATTAACTCTTTCTTAAGTTGTTCTGTTTGTTTAGTAATAGATTTTTTTTTTGCAGATGCGTAAAGATCAACTGGCCCCTAATTACCATGATTTCTTTTTTACAATAAGACATTGAACTGCATGAATTTCAATAAAAACCTGGAAAAATCGGGGTGTTCTAAAACTTTTGGTAGTGTATATTGTGACGGCCCTGTGTAATCTGGCATCGCCTCTCTGTGGGAGTGTTATCTCTCTGGTCGAACCCATCTTTGTTTCCATCTTTGTTTGAGTTGATTGCAGATCTGGTGCACCTGGGAGCGGGGAGCTGATAAAGCTCCACCTGGTCAGACTAGACTCCTCTCTCTTCACTACCATCCAGACCTCAACCATGGCCTGATCACCCTGCCTTCCACATTTTGTTTTGGGTTTATTTAAGTTAGTTAAGTTCTGTTTAGTTTATTCTTTTGTTAAATAAATCACTTTTGATCATTTACGATGCCTCGCTCCCTCTTTTGTCATGGCCTTTGAGCCAGGTTGTGACAAAATGGGGGCTCGTGCCGGTTTTTGTGTTTGGTTAGTGTGTGTTGTGGTTTAGTTTGTTGGGAGCGTGGCAGCCCGTTGGACTAGTAAGAAGTTCTTTTTTGCTTTGGTTATTGTTTGTTTGTTTGTTTGTTTGTTTGTTTGTTTGTTTGTTTGTTTGTTTGTTTGTTTGTTTGGTAGTGCGGTGGTGCTGTACGTTGGTTTGGCTGGTTGAGCTGGGTAGTGAGGGCTTGTTTTCTGGCATTTGTGTTATATCTTTGTTGGTATTTTTGTTTTGTTTTGTAAGTTGTTTGCTACGGTCGACAGGTGATCCGGGTGGCTGGTGTGGGTCCTCGTGTGCGTGTTTATGGTGGATGGAGTTTTCTCTTGTAGGCTGTAGTGACGGTCCACTTTTGGGCTGGTTGAACTGATCTTTGATAGTGTTGTGGCGAACGTGGGTGAAGCTTTTGGCTTGGGAGCATGTCCGTGGTTTTCGGAGGGTTGCTAGCATGCTAGTTGCTTTCCCTTGCCAGCGGTCGTTAGTGCATAAGTACCCACCACAAGTAGCTGCATGAAGACTAGGGTTGAGTTAGTTAGCGGGGAAGCTCCATACCAGGTGGGGGTTGGTCCTCTTAATGCGCACGGGGACGTTGCACTGTCTTGCTGGGTGTGTTGCTGTCGTTTTGTTTTGTTTTGCCAGTTGTAGTTGTGATGGCGGAGTGTGATGCGTTTATTGCGGCTCCGTCTGAGGAGGCGTTGGGGCGTTGTACTAAGGAGCAGTTGTTGAAGATTGCGGAACACTTCTCGGTAGTGGTAAGCATAAACGCTTGAAAGAGAACATTAGGGTAGTTTTGAAGTCAGAGTTGAGAGAGAGAAAGGTGTGTTGGCTGGGGATGTGGATGATGGTTCTCCTGTCTCCACGGTTTCCGCGGGTACGTTTGTTCAGACTCAGGGCTTATCGTTACAACAACAGAGGGAGCTGTTGTTGATTCAGCTTGAGCATGACCGATGTAAACATGAATTGCTAATGAAGAAGCAGATTGAGGTGGAGAGGATTCGGCAAGAAATAGAGCAGGCCAAATTGGATCTGGAGGGGCGCCGTTTAGCTTTAGCAACTGAAGGTGAGGGTTCCAGTGGAGCTCAGAGCGGGCAGTTGTCTAGAGCTGTGCGTTCCTTTGATGTTAACTTACGACTACTGCCACCGTTTAATGAGAAAGATCCCGATACGCTTTTCTTGTTGTTTGAGCGTGTCGCTAAGGCTAGGGATTGGCCTGATGAAGATTGTGCATTGATGCTTCAATGTGTGCTGACGGGACGGGCGCAGGAAGCTTATTCTTTGTTGAGTACAGTGGATAGCTCAGGCTATGCGACTATCAAGTCTGCTGTGTTAAAAGCGTATGAGTTAGTGCCAGAGGCATATCGCCAACGTTTCAGGTCCTGGGAGAGACGTAGTGGTCAAATTTATATGGAGTTTGCTCGGGACCTGACTGGTCATTTTAAACGTTGGTTGGCTGCGCTGGAGGTCACTACTTTTGAGGGTCTGTGTGATCTTGTGGTTTTGGAGCAGTTTAAGGACATGCTTCCTGGTTACATTGCAACATATGTTAGTGAGAAGCAGAGTGTCACGGCAGCGGGTGCGGCTACGTCAGCCGATGAGTACTTGTTGCTTCATAAAGGAGGTTTTAGAGAGCGGGCTACAACGCGTGAGCGTTCTTGGAGAGCTGGTGCGCCAATCTCGGAGGCGGTATTGCGTGGTGATGCTGTCCACACTAATTGTAACTACTGTCATGAAAAGGGTCACTGGAAGGCTGACTGTCCGCTCCTGCATTTTAAAAACAAACCTGGAGTATCGAAGGTTAAGCCTGTGGCAGCCGCTGCGCGGGTTGTTGTGGACTGTGTATCTGAGTTGCTTACTACAGAGCTTGAACTGGATGTCTTGAAAGCATATGCTCCTTTTATTAGAGATGGCTTTGTGTCACTGGTAGGAAGTGGGGCTAAGGTGCCGGTAAAAATCCTGAGGGATACAGGGGCCTTTGACTCCTACATTGTAGGATCTGTGCTGCCGCTGTCTGACAACACTGATACGGGCGATTATATACTTAGTCGTGGCATGGGTTTAACTGTTTTGCCCATACCATTACATAAGTTGGTTCTGGACTGTGAGCTGGTGAAGGGCGAAGTAGCCGTTGGTGTGTGTCCGGCGTTGCCCATTGCTTCATTTCATTCTGGGTAACGGGCTGGTTGGTGGGCGTGTTTGGGCTGATTCTCCTCCTTTGCCAGTGGTTACATCTTGCCCGGTTATGGCTGTTGTTGATCATATCGCTGTGGACTTGCCAGGAGTTTTCTAAGCCTGTGTAAGTACACGAGCTATGAGTAACGCAGAGTCTGTGAGGGAACCTGATGGGGGTGAGGTTGAGTTTCAGGCTCCATCACTGTCAGATTTTCCGCTATCTGTGTCATTAACTGAATTGGTACAGGAACAGCAGAGTGGCTCTTCCCTTAAAGTAATGTTTGATTTGGTTGCATCTGCTACAGAGATCACCAGTGTAGCACGTGGGTATTTTGTTCAAAATGGCTTGTTGTTTAGGAAGTGGTTGACTCTGGGTACTGACGTTGTTGGAGATGCTGTCGTTCAGTTGGTGGTACCGACTAAATTTCGTCCTCTTGTCTTAAAAGTTGCTCACGATGAGAATGGGCACTTTGGTGTGAGAAAGACTTATCTTAACATCTTGAAGCATTTCTTTTGGCCGCGGGTGAAGAAAGATGTTGCAGCTTACATTAAAACATGTCATGTGTGTCAGCTAACGGGTAAGCCCAATCAGTCTGTTAAGCCTGCTCCATTACAACCTATTATGGTTGTAAATGAACCATTTGAGCATTTGATTGTGGATTGTGCGGGTCCGTTGCCATGTTCTAAGTCCGGCTGTAAATACCTACTAACTGTGATGTGTCAAAACACTCTGTATCCGTTGAGGGCTATTACCACTAAGGCGGTGGTGAAAGCACTAAGTCAGTTTATTTCGGTCTTTGGTATTCCGAAGGTCATCCAGAGAGATCAGGGGTCCAATTTTTCTTCGCACATGTTTGGTCAAGTTTTGAAGTTGTTGCGTGTCCGTCATAACCAGTCATCGGCTTATCATGCACAGAGTCAGGGGGCCTTGGAGAGATTCCATCAGACTCTGAAGTCTCTCCTGCGTGCATACGGCACAGAGGTGGATAGAGACTGGGAGGGGGGTCTTCCTTGGCTTATACTGGCTGTGAGAGAAGCTGTTCAGGAGAGTACCGGGTTTAGTCCTAATGACTTGGTTTTTGGACACAAAGTGCGTGGGCCCTTGGCTGTTTTAAAGGATGGCTTGGTGGAGACCAATCCGCCGAGAAATTTGGTTGATTTTGTCAATGGCTTTAGGCATCGGTTGCTTGTTGCAGGTGAAATGGCGAAGGAGAATTTGCAAATGTCACAGAGTAAGATGAAAACTTGCTATGATCGCCTTGCGGAACATCAGGAGTTTAGTCCTGGGGATCAAGTTCTTGCTCTGATGCCTGTTGTGAGCTCGCCATTTCAGGCTAAATATGCTGGTCCTTATACAGTTGTTGAGCGAAGGTCTGACCTTAATTACATCATTGCTACACCAGGTCGGAAAAAGTCAACACAGTTATGTCATGTCAACCTTCTCAAGTCCTATTATGGACGTGAGGGCTGATGTAAGCCAGTCAATGAGTGACAAGGTGCATCCTGTTTTGCTTGTGAGTTCGGTGTCTAACTCGCAGGGGCATAGATGACGTGCCGGAACCAGATTTGTTTGTTGTATGGTCGTCTAAGAAATTCTGAGACGCTTTGTAATCTTGATAGTCTGTTGGTGCATTTAACTGAGTCTAAGCGTGATGAGTAGTCTGGTTTGATGCAGCATTATTCATGTCTGTTTGGTGATGTTTCTACATGCACGAATTGGATCGAACATGATGTTGATGTTGGAGATGCACAACCAATTAAACAGCACTTTTACCGTATGTCTCCAGAGAAACTTAAACATCTGGACTCTGAAATTGCTTACATGCTGGAAAATAATATTGCTCTCCCGTAATTTTCTAGTTGGTCCTCTCCGTGTATTTTGGTCCCGAAACCTGATAAATCACCTAGGTTTTGTACAGACTTCAGGAAGGTAAACTCAGTAAATAAACCGGATTCCTTTCCGTTGCCACGGATGGATGACTGTATAGATCAGGTTGGTTCTGCCAAGTTTGTTAGCAAGTTTGACTTGCTTAAGGGATATTGGCAGGTTCCGTTGTCTGCACGTGCTCAGGAGGTATCGGTGTTTGTTACTCCGTCTGGGCTCTATTCTTATAGAGTTATGCCGTTTGGTTTGAGGAACGCTCCGGCCACATTTCAACGATTGATGAATCGCGTTGTCTGGTCTAGAAGGTTGTTCTGTTTACCTAGATGATCTCGTTATATATAGTGACACGTGGCACGCTCATCTTATACGCATTCGGGCATTGTTTGACAGGTTGTCTGAGGCACGTCGGACTGTCAATTTGACCAAATGTGAGATTGCGAGGGCTACTGTGACGTATTTGGGACGTGTAGTGGGGCAGGGCCATGTAGCTCCGGTCCAGGCCAAAGTTAGGGCAGTAGAATATTTTCCTGTGCCTACTACTAAAAAAGAGTTGCAACGTTTTTAGGGTCTGGTTGGATACTACAGGAGCTTTTGTAAAAACTTCTCTACAGTGGTCTTTCCTCTGACAGAGTTGTTGAAGGCTAATGTAAAGTTTTTGTGGTCTGATGAGTGTCAGCAAGCCTTTGAAAGCATTAAGTCTTTGTTGTTTTGATAAACCCTTCATGATCCAAGTGGATGCAAGTCAGTTTGGGGCGGGTGCTGTTTTGCTGCAGGAGGATGGTCAGGGATTGGCGAGACCAGTTAGCTTCTTTTCGAAAAAATTCAACCGTTATCAGCTGAATTATTCTGTGATAGAGAAGAAAGCGCTGGCACTCGTTTGGTCTTTGCAGCATTTTGAGGTGTACGTTGGTGGGAGGCCCCTTGTGGTCTACACGGATTACAATCCGCTGACATTTTTGCAGTCGTTTAAATGTCCCAATCAGAGACTCATGAGGTGGTCGTTGTTTTTGCAAGCCTACGCGCTTGAGATTAGACATATTAAAGGAGTGGATAACGTAATAGCTAATGCGTTGTCACGTGCCCCTCTGCTCTAGGTTGATATTGCAGTCTTTTGTTGTTGGTACTCTGTTTGTTTTTTTGTGTGCCTGTTCTCTTCCTTTGT
>NC_041350.1:30113026-30217326 GCF_004354835.1 Perca flavescens
GATGGAAGCAATTCCACGCAGCAGGGTAAGATCACACTCTAATTTAAATTGAATTAAGAGTAATTTGAATTGGCTGTAGTAAACTGCCAGAAACAAATACTGACGTTGGATACTAAAATAGGATAACCACTTTGGGGTTGTTTGTATTAATTTTGGGTAGGCCTAGTCTTTTATGTTTGTGTAAATAGATAGGCCTAATTGTGATCATTCTAGCAGTATTTTTGCACCATAAAACTGATCCACGCACGGGTGTGACTTTGCTTTGTAGATTTTCGGGGGACAAATCTAATTAGGTTTTGAAGTAAATCTAATAAGCAGTTTTTCAGAAACTGTTAGGTTTTTTTGTGCTTGGGTTTTTCCGAAATAAGATAGAAACCCGGCTTTACAGTGAAAATTGTAAGTAGGATAGAAGTACTTCTTCCCAGTAAAATGGGTAACGGACCGGGCAGATCCGGCTCACACGTCCCTACGGGAACCGTGGTGGATGACATGGTGCGAAAATTCGGCTCAAAAAGCCTGGGGTGTCTGCCGTATTTGTCCAAAACTTACGGTTTTTCCTGAAAATGGGTCTTTTAGCACGTACAAACTCAAACTGTTAAGACAGGAATTAGAGGAAGTAGAAAGAAAATTAATGGGAAAATCAATAATTAAGACACAGGATTTAAAGCTACTGAGTAGCCTACAGGAAAAACAAAGAATGTTTTAAGAAAACAGTGATCTAGGGAAAGAATGCAAACACACATGCACCAATAACCTCATCAGTTCTAACCAAAGCCCATGTTCTGAAGCTTTCTCTAAAAATCAGGAAGACAAGTTGGAAAAATGGAGGGACGAAGAGGACACAGACTCAACTATCGGACAGGACCGACAACATCAGTCACACCTGCATCGGGTGGAAAGACCAACGAGTACGTGAGAAAACCATGTTTGAAGCGTTTTTCTGCATGTTACAACAGGCTGGTGGGCAACATATGGAGCGCGGACCCGAAAAAGGCCGCTCCCACAAAGGACGTGGTCGAGCCAGAAGGTGTCGAGGCGGGTACCGTGGGCAAAATAATGAGCCCTACAACCGAGACCAGTGTTTGTACTGCAAGGACTTTGGACATTGGGTATGTAATTGCCCGAAGAAAAAGCAAAAAACACCAGACAAAGAACAACACTTGTCCCTCTGTTTGACTGAGTCCAAAAGCTGATAAAGTACTGCTAAAAAACACACACACACTCGCTTCATGCAATGAAGAAATGCTTGGCACTGATGCACTGTTTTTTGTTTCAATTGATAGGTTAGAAAGTTCTGAAAAAAGAATCTAATCAGTTAAACAATTATAGTATGTTATCTTCTGAAACCTAGAAGAAAATGCCTACTACTGAGGGTAAAGTTAAAAGGGTTCCACTCACATAACCTGATTATTAGAGCTAAAGATTTGACACTGAAGTGCAGTGGTCATTCTATTTGGTCAATTGGGAATACAGGTTAAACAGTAAAAGAACATTTTCTGTTCCTTTCATATATACATGGGAAACTTTTTTTTGGTGTCTGATTTATGTCAACTTATTTTGCTCAGGTAGTGATTTAATGTGCACTTTTAACATTGGCTTAACCTCAACACCTGATGGATTGAGAATTTCTCGTAATGATGCATCTAACAAAACCACATTTGTTAATCACAGTGTGGCTAAAATGACCTCACTGAGGCGGCGTCTGTAATCAGCCCTGCCTCTGACTGCATGAAACCTGACAACCTGCATTACACAGCTCATGTTACTACAGGGCCTGATGAAGAATGCTCAAAACGGTTCTTTAGAGACATAATGACAGTTTGACAACCTCACATCTGATTTGGACTGATACGGACTGTGTTGTAGCTGTATGCTTGACTGACAACCAATATAGTTTTTTTAGTGCCCAGCTTGTGTTTTTTCTACATCTCTCAAGGCTGCATCTGCTTTTTCCTTCCTCAAGAGAGTTTTTTGGTACAGTGCTGTTTTCATGTAAAATGAACAGAATAGCAGCTTTTTCAGTTTAGTGTTAATGATTAGGATTTTTTTTTACTTGACCCTGTCACGTAAAAATGCCTGTACACGTTCCAGAGGTCACTGTAAGACTTTTTGCTGCCGAAGCTAATGAAGCGTTTGTGAATATGAAACTGGCTTCCCTGATGCTGGGACTGCCAGCAAGAGCTGCGTGGCTCTGTGTTGCTGCAACACCACGGCGACAAAACTCCGTCCGGTTGCAAATTTCTCTGCTAAACTTGATTCTGCCACCCAAAGCATTAAATACGCCCTGTTCCACATTCTGCGTCACACATTTTGGGGGAACAGAATGAAAAACTCTGTTTATCTATTTATCTGTGGCCAGGTACCTTAGATATTACTACTCTGTTAGATTGCAAAATGTCACTCTAACAGATGCACTGTTCTTAACCCTGATTTTCTTCTACACACACCAGCTGACCGAGAGAAACAATGGTGTTGCAGAGCTAAAGGTGGTCTGAATACCATGACCTGACCTCTCTGACACACCTCTCACTAACCCTGATTTCATTTTTTAGGTTAACAGTTCTTCTTCCAGAGACTCTAGCAGTGGCCTAACCGTGTGGGCATCTCTGTTGTAGGTGTTTCTGATGCTATCCGATTTGGATCTCTGCCATCTCATCTCTCAGTACAAGCAGTAGAGCTCATTCTTCCTAACAGAAAGCTATCCAGCTTTTTCTTTACTAAATTTTGCAAAGTTGACACATGGGTTAAAACCAGGTGTAAAAAGTATGATTAGGATGATGGAAATACAATTGAGGGAAAAAATTGTTTCACAATGGTGAAGCAACATTGGTTCACAAATGATTTCTTTTTGGATCAAGACTACTGTCAGCTAGTGTAGGAGCCAAAGCCCTACTTACTGAAATAATTCCAAAATGGAGAATTCCTACCAAAATCTCAAGTATAGTGGTTTGCATTCAAAATGCAACATGCCTACATTTGACAAAAGCTCTGCTTATTGTACTGAGGTATAGAATGTGCACGCGCAAGCGACTTGACCTGTCACCCTTTTTGAGATTTTGTTTACAGCACCTCCACACATTGGACTTGGGTAAAGATGCACCCACCAGACACACCAACTGGTAACGTATTATGTCTCAGTGCAAAAGGCACAAATTCCTGATGACATGCTATCAACCACAATGAGAGCAGCAGAGACACTCAGTGAGGTGATTGGTTAACCCTCACTGTAGACTAAGCTTACAGAGCAGCAAGGCCATAGACACACACACACCCAGAGATAAGAGAAAAACAGGAGATGTGCATGTAGAGTTCAGCAATTATTTTGATATAGTTTGTCATGAATTATAAGAATGTGATATGTTTCCCATATCAGGTAACAAATTGGATAAATAGAGGTCAATTGGAAGTACTTAGGTTTGTTCTATAGGCCTAAAAACTTTAATTTGTAATGATTTTTAGAACTACCAGACAACGGTTAGCATAACTTTGGGTTGCAAACTAAAGATAAAAAGAAAATAAACAACATATTTTTGTTTAATTCGTCTTAGTTTATTGGTTATATTGAAACCAATACAGGTTGATATGAGATTTCAGCCTAAAAACAGTTAATGTAATATTGTACTCTAGTGAGTTTTTTTTTCAGTAAAACTGCACTAAAGACTTTGTTTGTATTTTGATTTGCTATATCACAAATATGTTAAAACTAAATTAATTGATGTTGACGTTGAAAACACTTTGGTGAATAGTTTTCTTTTAAAAGAAATGATTTATTGAATTTTGTGTTGCTTTTATTCAGGTTTTGCTGTGTAACACAAGACAGTGTTAATGGCTAAACCACTGAACAGATTTATATGTGCTGCGTTTTTTTGAGTCATGAGCTTGTCATGCCTCAAATAGAAGGGATATAGTAGCAATAATAAATTGGGTGTTTAATGAATGGGGTGTTCACATAATTTTTTAAATTTAAAAACTATTCTAAAGAAAATTTAGTTTTGTTTTGATTGACTTTCACTATTTACTGAAACACAACCCTTAAAGTAATCTAAAAGAGAACAATTACAAAAGCAGTGTTTCCTTTTTAGCACAATTTGTATGGATTTTATAGAGTTAAACCAGCATGAGGGAAAGAAATGCAGTTTTATAATTATTGATATTCATTAAAATAAGTAGACAATTTTCCAAGTAATAATATTGATAAAAGAACAAATAATGCTTTTTGGAGTTCTGTTTTGTGCCACACGGCGCCTCATTTGTGTCAGTCGCGTCCATCTCGCTCCCCCTCCAGCTGCAGGACCAGTAAAAACTGTCTGGAGGTACGGACCAGCAGACGGACTGAGAGAAGGAGGGGGGGAGAGACCGTTCTGCTCTGACACATCTGACGCATTGTGAAGTTAAGTAGCACACAGACTCACATTCTGAAAATACAAACATTATTAGGAGAAGATAATTAGAAGTACTTATTTTTAGATAAGTTTTTTCTTTTAAGATAAGTATTCAGTTGATGTATCAGGAAATGTTTAAAGTACGTTTCATTGTTCAAATCTGAATTGGATTGATGAAAATTTGATAGAAATAATGTTGGCTTTAGGTAAAGTCTGACATAAAACATCTGTAAACTATTTTTGTGTAAGTGCTGAGATGGGGTTTGAAACCATGATGATTAAATGTATCAACAACTTAGAGATATGATTAAGACTAAATATCTATCTCCGTGAACCATCACCTTATCGTGGTGGAGAGGTTTGTGTGTCTCTGTGAACCTGAGGGCTGTGTTGTCTGGAGCTTTGTGCTCCTGGTAGGGTCTCCCAAGGCAAAGTGGTCTCAGGTGAGGGGCCAGACAAAGAATGGTTCAAAAACCCCAATGAAAAAGCTAAGCAGAGATGGAGTGACCCTGCCCGGAGGAAGCCCGGGGCCCCCGTCTGGAGCCAGGCCCAGACGGTGGGCTCGTCGGCGAGCGCCTGGTGGCCGGGTTTGCCACGGAGCCCGGCCGGGCACAGCCCGAACAAGCTACGTGGCAACTCCCTCTCCATCCCATGGGCCCACCACCTGTGGGAGGAACCGTTGGGGTCGGGTGCGATGCCACATGGGTGGCAGTGAAGGTCAGGGGCCTCGACGGACCAGACCCGGGCAGCAGACGCTGGCTCTGGGGACGTGGAACGTCACCTCTCTGTGGGGAAGGAGCCGGAACTGGTGCGGGAGATGGAGCGCTACCGGTTAGATCTGGTGGGGCTTACCTCTACGCACAGTCTTGGTTCTGGAACCATACTCCTGGATAGGGGTTGGACTCTTTTCTTCTCCGGAGTTGCCCAGGGTGTGAGGCGCCGGGCGGGTGTGGGGATACTCACAAGCCCCCGGCTGACTACCGCTGTGTTGGAGTTTACCCCGGTGGACGAGAGGGTCGCCTCCCTACGCCTGCGGGTTGTGGGGGGGAAAACTCTGACTGTTGTTTGTGCATATGCACCAAACAGGAGTTCGGAGTATTCGGCCTTCTTGAGACCTTGACTGGAGTCCTGCATGGGGCTCCAGTGGGGGACTCCATTGTTCTGCTGGGGGACTTCAACGCACACGTGGGCAATGATGGAGACACCTGGAGAGGCGTGATTGGGAGGAACGGCCTCCCTGATCTAAACCAGAGTGGTTGTTTGTTGTTGGACTTCTGTGCTATTCATGGATTGTCTATAACTTGAACACCATGTTCGAACATAGGGATGCTCATAAGTGTACCTGGTACCAGAGCACCCTAGGCCGAAGGTCAATGATCGATTTTATAATCGTTTCATCTGATCTGAGGCCGTATGTTTTGGACACTCGGGTGAAGAGAGGGGCAGAGCTGTCAACCGATCACCATCTGGTGGTGAGTTGGGTCAGAGGGTGGGGAAAACTCTGGACAGACCTGGTAAGCCCAAACGTGTAGTGGGGTAAATTGGGAACGTCTGGAGGAGGCCCCTGTCCAACAGACTTTCAACTCACACCTCCGGGCGGAGCTTTTCGTGCATCCCTGTGGAGGCTGGGGGCATTGAACCCGAGTGGACAATGTTCAAAGTTTCCATTGCTGAAGCTGCGGCGAGGAGCTGTGGTCTTAGGGTCTTAGGTGCCTCAAGGGGCGGTAACCCACGAACACCGTGGTGGACACCGGTGGTCAGGGAAGCCGTCCGACTGAAGAAGGAGTCTTTCCGGGATATGTTATCCCGGAGGACTCGGAGGGCAGTTGCAGGGTACCGAAGGGCCCGAAGGGCTGCAGCCTCTGCCGTGAAAGAGGCAAAGCAGCGGGTGTGGGAGAAGTTTGGAGAAGACATGGAGAAGGACTTTCGGTCGGCACCAAAGTGCTTCTGGAAAACTGTTCGCCACCTCAGGAGGGGGAAGGGGAACCATCCAAGCTGTGTACAGTAAGGATGGGACACTGTTGACCTCAACTGAGGAGGTAATAGGGCGGTGGAAGGAGCACTTTGAGGAACTCCTGAATCCGACTAATACGCCTTCTATGTTAGAGGCAGAGCTGGAGGATAATGGGGGATTGTCGTCGATTTCCCAGGCGGAAGTCACTGATGTAGTCAAACAACTACACAGTGGCAAAGCCCCGGGGATTGAGGAGATCCGTCCAGAAATGCTCAAGGCTCTGGGTGTGGAGGGGCTATCCTGGTTGACACGCCTTTTCAACATTGCGTGGAAGTCTGGGACGGTGCCAAAGGAGTGGCAGACTGGGGTGGTGGTTCCCCTTTTTAAAAGGGGGACCAGAGGGTGTGTGCCAATTATAGGGGTATCACACTTCTCAGCCTCCCTGGTAAAGTCTACTCCAAGGTGCTGGAAAGGAGGGTTCGGCCAATAGTCGAACCTCGGGTTGAGGAGGAACAATGCGGATTCCGTCCTGGTCGTGGAACAACGGACCAGCTCTTCACTCTCGCAAGGATCCTGTAGGGAGCCTGGGAGTATGCCCAACCGGGTCTACATGTGTTTTGTGGATTTGGAGAAGGCGTATGACCGGGTCCCCGGGAGATACTGTGGGAGGTGCTGCGGGAGTATGGGGTGAGGGGGTCTCTTCTCAGGGCCATCCAATCTCTGTACAACCAAAGAGAGAGCTGTGTCCGGGTTCTCGGTAGTAAGTCGGACTCGTTTCAGGTGAGGGTTGGCCTCCGCCAGGGCTGCGCTTTGTCACCAATCCTGTTTGTAGTATTTATGGACAGGATATCGAGGCGTAGTCGGGGTGGGGAGGGGTTGCAGTTTGGTGGGCTGGGGATCTCATCGCTGCTCTTTGCAGATGATGTGGTCCTGATGGCATCATCGGCCTGCGACCTTCAGCACTCACTGGATCGGTTCGCAACCGAGTGTGAAGCGGTTGGGATGAGGATCAGCACCTCTAAATCTGAGGCCATGGTTCTCAGCAGGAAACCGATGGAATGCCTTCTCCAGGTAGGGAATGAGTCCTTACCCCAAGTGAAGGAGTTCAAGTACCTTGGGGTTGTGTTCGCGAGTGAGGGACAATGGAGCGGGAGATTGGTTGGAGAATCGGGCGCAGCGGGTGCGGTATTGCATTCAATCTATCGCACCGTTGACGAAAAAGAGAGCTTAGCCAGAAGGCAAAGCTCTCGATCTACCGGTCAGTTTTCGTTCCTACCCTCACCTATAGTCATGAAGGCTGGGTCATGACCGAAAGAACGAGATCCAGGGTACAAGCGGCTGAAATGGGTTTCCTCAGGAGGGTGGCTGGCGTCTCCCTTAGAGATAGGGTGAGAAGCTCAGTCATCCGTGAGGAGCTCGGAGAGCCGCTGCTCCTTTGCGTCGAAAGGAGCCAGTTGAGGTGGTTCGGGCATCTGGTAAGGATGCCCCTGGGCGCCTCCTAGGGAGGTGTTCCAGGCACGTCCAGCTGGGAGGAGGCCTCGGGGAAGACCCAGGACTAGGTGGAGGGATTATATCTCCAACCTGGCCTGGGAACGCCTCGGGATCCCCCAGTCGGAGCTGGTTAATGTTGCTCGGGAAAGGGAAGTTTGGGGTCCCCTGCTGGAGCTGCTCCCCCCGCGACCCGACACCGGATAAGCGGACGAAGATGGATGGATGGATGGACAATGGTATACACATATTCATTTAATATTTACTCTCATATTTATATGTTTACACGAAAAGTAAAATATAATATAAGTTAAAGATAACTCTTATAAACAGTAAAAGATAATACTTTTATACCATAAAGATAATAATATATAATATACTAGTATACTTTATAAATAGAAGGGATAACAATTCAGTCAGGAAAAGCTTAGAGGAAACAACAGCTTTAGAGAGAAGTGCACTGGATGCCAGTCTATGAGAGACTGGCTCAGGTTACAGCAGGCGTGTCCAGCGAGGAGGAGTCTGCCACAAGGCCTTGTGTCTCTGAGCTTTCAGCACACCAACATAAAAAACTTGAATTGACTCAAATGCCTAAAAGTTTAGAAAAAACAAGAAGTTGCCTTTCAGGCCAGTTCCTGCTGGTACCAGAGAGCTAAAAGTACTTTTGAATTAGGATAATAGGTTTCCTATTGATGGATTGTATAGGAGTTAAATTTAACTTTTTACTTTCAATCGGAAGTCAATTATATTTGACCTACTTCTTGCTTTTATCTGAGGGAATTTCCCCACTGGAGGCTAAATAAAATCTTTCTTATGTCATATAGGTGATAAACAAACAGTTGGTTTTTGATTTCAAAGACAAATTATGTCATTTTTAGGAATAACTAATTTGGATTTCAAAGAAGTTAGTATCAGAATTTTGTCAAATGCTTACAGATGCTATTTGTAATCTGACATATTTGGGTTAAAAAGAATTAGGATTTTTGTACACAAAACATATGTTTATGAAATATAATGTTTTTTGTACAAGTCAAACTGAAATGATTAGTTGCTAAATCAATTAATTGATTGACAGAAAAACTGCTTTGATCGTTTCCAGTTTCAAAAAATTTGAGGACTTTTCGATATTGCTGGGTTTTTTTGTAACTTAAGTACATATTTTTAATGGAATATTGGTGGTAACAGAAAATGTTTACTATAACTATCTGTATGAACCTTGTTTAATTGACTAACCCCAATGTATCAATATTTTTGAATCAATGATGACATAGATCAAACTTTGAAAAGCAGTGTGTTTAAATGCTCCTTCTTACAGAGGCTCAAAACAGCCAAGAAGGGGACCACACACACACACACACACACACACACACACACACACACACACACACACACACGAAACAATGGTAAAGATTGTTTCTAACGATTTGTCAAGTGCTAGCAACCTCTGACAATTGAAGAACATGGAAGAAGCTATTTGCAAAAAATATATGTAATCATTAAAATAATTTGTGTATTGTGATTAGGTTGTAATCAAAAGGGTGGAATGTAATGGGAAAATTACATTTAAGCACAATTCCTTATATTTTTATGTTTAATTCGTACTTTACTTCTCTCACAAATGCTGAAAGAGTTTATCTCATTTCCCACATGCAGATTTTGATTCTAACTTTGTGAGACGTCCAGTCTGGAACATTTTGTGAGCACTGTTAGCCTGAACCGATAAAGGTACAAGGTCACCCCAAAACTATCTCATGTTTTCCCATGCCAGTTAAGATGTAACTGGGGGGTGAAAGTCATACAGGGAGGAGGAGGTGAGATGACTCCAAGATGTCTCTTGCATTTCTCTGATTGTCTTCATGTGTATCAGATTGCCTGTCAAAATTGTAGCGTAATACTAAGCCAAGTGCGTATGTGCTGTCACTCTGAAGATGCATATAAGCCTGGTGTTTCTGTTCACTCATTTGAGAAACTGACTCCACACTGGGCTGCGGCCTTTTGTGAAATCATGTTGATCCTATATTTGCAAATATATATTGTTTAATAAAATACAAAAACCCAATTTGGTTTTAGTCTCAGTCTGTCTTATTTGTTTCAATTTACTAAACTCTGAAAACTCTTCCCCTTGCTGCAAAGGAAACTTCCAGTGCAGTTCTTACAAACTTTCCAGTACATAACCTATTTGTACTAGTGTAGAAGTTTTATATCATTTCAGGCATTATTAGTGGGGTAATGTACAAGATACACTCTTGGATCCATTAGCGCCTGTGTGACACCCACAAAATAAGTTTTGTGGAGATTATTACTTTTTGTTTAATTTCCTTCTATTGGAATAGTATTTTATTTGATTCTGATTTGTATAATTGATTACTAATGAGAAATTACGGAAGAAGCACCCAATTTCATGTACTTCCTAAAATGGACACAGGGTGGTAGTAAGCACGAGCAGCGTCACACTGGGACATATAGCGATACGCAGAGCAAGATAAGCTCATAATCCGAGTGAATGGAGAATGAGCAACTGTTGTCCTGCGTCACTAATTTCTCTGTAATATTTCCAATACTTCCAGAGCACTCCTATCAGAGGGTTATCTATATATCTGCCAGCGGAGACCTAGTCGGGACCCGCTACAGATTCTTGGATTCTTCGGCGCCACTTATTGGATCTGGAGCAGAGTGATGACAACGCTGACCAGCAACTAGCCCTGTCCAGCCGTGGGGGACTGCGATTGTGGACGAGTGGAGGCCTGCGATCCAGAGCCGACTGCACCATCACCGAACTGTGTTGCCAGCCGTGAGGGAGACGAGGAGCCATCATGTTGAGTGGTGGGAGGAAGAGCCTAGTGTGGGACATTAGGAAGAGCCTACTCAGGAAGAGCTTCTTCGGGTCGCTAGGGCGGCGAATCCAGTGTCGGACGTGGACCAGTCAGAGTTTGTGGAGGGAGATCAGGAGGAATGCTATGATCACATCAATTTGTTCATGTACAGTAAGCAGTTACTTGAAACAGATGACGAGGGAATGGTTCAGTTGCTCATGCTAAAAGATGCTATTGATGATATAGTAAAATGTCGTGATGTTATGTCATTTCTAAATGTAAAGGGTGATTCTGAGTCACATACTGGGCAGAGAGGTGGTAAGCTTAATGATCTTGTTGATTTTTCTGAGGGTTCTGTTACTATCCAAACACCCCCTGAAAACGCCACAGACACTCACTCACAGAGTCGACACACACCTACTTTAGTCAGTACCACATCGTCAATTGGTATTGCCGAACCAGATTCAGGGTCTGTTAAGGTTACAATGTCAAATGTACCTGACACATCGAATGCTGATTTGCTTAAAGCGCTCGCTAGCTACGAGGAACTTAGCAAGAAACTCATACAGTGTATACCAGCACATGCGTTACTGTCACAGACACATATGCCCTCATCCTCAGGTCTGTTGAGGCAGCCAGACGGAAACCCACCGGGTGACCCTGCCTCTCAGGCGGCTCGCGAAGGGATGGTGTCCTTAAGGGAACTCAGTTACCTCTCACGGAGAGAATTCAAAGTGCAAGGCGGGCAGATCGGTGATCAATCTTCAGATATCAGCTACAATAATGTCTGTAGCCAAATTGATGATGGGATCAAAGAAGGGTTCACCGACTCAGAGATTGTTCGTGGTGTGCTCAAAATCATAAGACCAGGCATATTCAAAGAGATGTTGATAAACAAAGACGACATGGCAGTGGCTGAGCTCAAGGGATTTCTCCAAACCCACCTAAGAGAAAAAAAACAGCACAGAGCTATTCCAAGAGCTGATGTATACAAAACAGGATGAGAACGAGACATCACAACAATTTCTCTATCGTTTAATAGGCTTAAAACAACGCATCCTATTGAAATCAAGACTGTCTGACACTAACATTAAATACTCTACAGCTACAGAAGTTTTTCTACATACAGTGTACCAAGGCTTCGGACACAAACACACTGACATACGCAGAGAGCTCAAACCGTTGTTGACAAACAGTGGGGTCACTGATGAGATGATTTTGTGTCATGTGATGAAAATAACTAGTGAAGAAAACGAAAGAATGAAAAGACTTGGCTCCTCCCGCCGACAGACTGTAACGAATGTGCACAGTGCGCAGCTCGAGCCGGATGTGGTAAAGACACCTAGCACAAAGTCAGAGAGTGTAGAGTCCAAGTTAAAGCAAACAAAACCAGATCCTCTGAGAGACCTCACGACCAAAGTCGAGGAGCTGACCAGACTGGTTGAGACCATGCAAAAACAAAATCAACAACAGCTAACTCACAATGGGCGCGAGTACAGTCAAAATAGGACACAATCTAAACGTGGAAAACCCTATGGTTGTCCAAGCTGCGTAGAACAAGACAGACAAGACTGTAAACACTGCTTTGCATGTGGGGAGGAAGGACACCGTGCAGCAGGCTGTCTAAAGCGACCAAAGGGGCAGTATATGCACTTATGCGTCTACATATGATTAAAGTTTTCCCCGCGCCTAACCAATGAATTGCTTTCTCTCAATGAATATTCACTAATTAAAGGGGGAGACATGAATGCAGTACTACATTTAAATCAGGATAGATCAGGGGTCAATCATTCAAACGCTTAAAAACATATATCAGACATGTTTAAAGCAACTGCTAATTCCCTTCTCCAGAACACAGCTTTTGATTCAGAATTTAAAGCCCAACTGGCTGAGTTTATATCAATCAATACAGACTCAGTTTCTGGCAGGCAACTAAAGGATTTATTAGAGATTTCACATCTTCCTTCGCAGTCAACTTGAGAGGAAAAGAGAGGCAAGGATTGCGTAGTTGGAAGAACGCTGTAAATCTTTAGAGTAGTCTCTTAAGACTTGTTTTTCTAAATCTACACATAGCATACTCTTCTAGTCACAAGTCGAACAGAGCTGAATGATTTGCTAAGGAGGAGAACTGAGTTCATAATGCACAGAGTGAGGCAAAATTATTATTTTTATGGCTGTAAACCAAGCAAATTGCTTGCTCTTAAATTAAAACAAAGCGAATCCACAGCTACTATCGATAGCATCCGCATAGACCGAGGTATCTCAACAAACCCCAAGGATATCAGCGCCACTTTTCAATCCTTCTATTCAAAGTTGTATGAGTCCTCCTGCAACCTAGATCCGACACAGTGCCAGAAGTTACTACAAGAACTAAACCTGCCTCTTCTTGACCCAGAGGAGGCAGAAGAACTGGGTCAACCCATGACGTTAGAGGAACTTAAATCTGCATTGAAAACGCCAGGTTAGGAAGGAATTCCATCAGAACTTCTACAGTATTTTGATATATTAGGACCACCATTTTACAAGCTTTAACTTCAGCCATACAGAAGGGTAATTTCCACCAACAAACTAACACTGCGCTAATTTCCGTTATACCCAAAAAGGGCAAAGATCTTAAGCATGGCTCCAATTTCATAGCCTCGTGAGACCGTCCTGATCTCGCGAGCTCCAGTTTTTCACTCGCAGATCAGTCTGGCATCTTGAGGCAGAGAAAATTTGGAGCCGTTAGCCAAACGACCGGGCCAATCAGCGTTGGTTTTGAGGTGGGTTAGGTGGTGATAGACCGATGGTTTATCCAATCAGCTAACCAGTATTATCAGCCAGCGGTAGCCCTAATTCTGTTAGCCGCTTGCTAATGCTTTTTTTCTCTTGGATCCTTCTTTTGGAATATGGTCCGGGAACCTGAAATGGTGACTTTTATTCCTAAATTCTCGTTACACAAATGGCAAATATCCTTTACCGACATGTTGCTTGCATGCTGAGCTTACGAGCTATGCTTTGCCTGCAGCAGCAGGGGCGGGCTTGTGGTTGTATTTTCATACGCTTCGTGGATCTGATTGGTTGATTTGGCCTGTCTATCACCAACATAGGTGATAGACAGATGGTTCATCCAATCAAATAACCAGTATTCCGCCCCTTCCCAAAAGCTCTCCAACGGAAAGTTCCCAGATGGATATGCCGAGCAAATTCGAAGCAATCCATCTGGCGGAGTCAGGTTACCAATTTCAGGCCCATCAGCCTAATCAGGACTGATAGTAAGCTTTATTCCAAAGTCTTGGCTCTCCGCCTAGAGCGCTTTATCGAGAAGCTAGTCCACCCCGACCAATCAGGTTTTATATCAAAGCGTCATGCAGCAACAATGTACGCAGATTATTTCATGTATAGAAGAAGCCAAAATTCTCCCAACAAAGGCAGTAGTTTTATCAGTGGACGCGGAAAAGGCTTTTGACCGCCTAGAGTGGAATTACTTGTGGCAAGTAATGGAGAGGTTTGGTTTGGGGGTCAAATTCATTGACATGGTGCGTACTTTATGTGTGAACCCCACAGCCATAGTCTCAACCAATAGCTTGCATTCGCAGCCATTTCCCATTGAGCGGGGCTCGCGACAGGGATGCCCACTTTCCCCCATGCTGTTTGCAATCTCTCTCTTGAACCCAAGCCATAAGGCAAAATAAAATCTGTAATGTCCAGATTAAATCCAATAGCAGCTCAATATCATTAGTTGCAGATTATATTTTTGCTGTACATCTCTGATCTTGAGGACTCTTTCAAAAATTCTTAAAATCTTCAACGAATTTGGCTCAGTCTCCGGCTATAAAATTAACTGGAATAAATGTAATCTTCTTTTATTGAACAACAGGCATGTGACATCAGCCATTAGTGTTACAATACAAAGCAAAATTAACTTATTTGGGAATCACCATACACGCGTCGCTACAGCGAGTTGTCCAGGACAACTATGAAACTATATTAAGTAGTGTTGAAAGGCCAATTAGTCTGCGCTGCCTGCATCGCTACGGTCCAGAATTGCTGTTGTTAAAATGAACATAGTTCCTTGTGTGAATTTCTTAAGTACAATGATCCCCTTACCCCCACCAATAAAGTTCTGGAAAAAACGTGATACCTTAATTACGCAGTATATTTGGAATAATTAACAACCTAGGTTAAAATACTCTACCCTGCAACGTACCACAAACACGGGAGGCTTGGCCATCCCTAACCTTAAAGTGTATCACAGAGCCTTTCAGCTACGGGCCCTCAGAGTGTGGATGGACCCCTCATGTACAGTTCCATGGAGAGAAATAGGGCAAAACCTCACTGGAAGTCTAAGACTGCAAGACCTTGCCTTTGCAGGTGTGTGTCCAAAAAGGTGTATGCTGGCCCATGGCCCTATTATCACCAACTCACTGACCAACTTTAAACAGGTGGAGGAGCAACTACGTTAATAAGTGGCATTTGAATACCCCAATATGGCACAATGCACGGCACACTTACTGTCTGGTAACAAACCCTTTGCTTGTAAGCAGTGGTATTTATACTTTAGACCAGCTATTCAATGAGAAAGGTATGTTGAGTTTTGAAGACCTGAGAGCTAGTTTTTAGGTCTCCAGGACATCCTTCTACTTTTATCTGCACTTAAGATCAGCCCTAAAATGTTATGGAGTACAATGGGCAAACAGTCTTGAGGCACACCCAGTCATTAGATGGTTTGTTGATTTTCCTGTGAGAGGATTAGTGTCCAGGATTTATGCTAAACTGATGCAAATATCCACAGGAGAACTCCCAATAATAAAGAAATGGGAATGAGAGCTGTGCCCTGAGGGGAACACAATTAATTGGGAGACAGTTTGGGACAACATTTTCCACTGTTCCAACAACCCAAATCACCAGTAGATCCACTTCAACATATGCCATAGGACATATTGGACTCCTCAGAAGAGATACAGTACAGGCCAAAAGTTTGGACACACCTTCTCATTCAATGTGTTTCTTTATTTTCATGACTATTTACATTGTAGATTCTCACTGAAGGCATCAAAACTATGAATGAACACATATGGAATTATGTACTTAACAAAAAAGTGTGAAATAACTGAAAACGTCTTATATTTTAGATTCCTCAAAGTAACCACCCTTCGCTTTTTTTGATAACTCTGCAAACCCTTGGTGTTCTCTCAATGAGCTTCATGAGGTAGTCACCTGAAATGGTTTTCACTTCACAGGTGTGCTTTGTCAGGGTTAATTAATGTAATTTTTTTCCCTTATTAATAAAAAAAGCAAAGGGTGGCTACTTTGAAGAATCTAAAATATAAGACATGTTTTCAGTTATTTCACACTTTTTTGTTAAGTACATAATTCCATATGTGTTCATTCATAGTTTCGATGCCTTCAGTGAGAATCTACAATGTAAATAGTCATGAAAATGAAAAGGAAACGCATTGAATGAGAAGGTGTGTCCAAACTTTTGGCCTGTACTGTACGTCTCGAAAGCCATTCCCACTCCTTATTGTACATTCTGTCAACCTGAACAAACT
The DNA here is from genome assembly GCF_004354835.1 of Perca flavescens. Lineage (NCBI taxonomy): Eukaryota > Metazoa > Chordata > Actinopteri > Perciformes > Percidae > Perca > Perca flavescens. Next base: position 30,129,198 of record NC_041350.1, read on the forward strand.
GGAACTTTCCTACATATGGTCTGGGAATATGAACAGGTGCATTAGTTCTGGCATAAAACATCAATAATATCTGATGTGATAGGATATCTAATCCCTACTGTCCCGATGGTTTTGATGACTTAATGATGACTCTAAATTACACCTGCTTGAGAAACAGAGGAAGATTTGGCTAGCTGGCTCAACTGCAACCTAGAAAATGATAGCTCAACGCTGTATAAAACTCGCTTTGTATAAAACAGTGGTTAGCGTATTTCCTAGACATAGTTATGCTTGAGTTCTCTACAGCAAGAATTAACAAAGCCAAACCATCAACTATCAGCCTATGGGAAAGCGCAGCAGCACAAATATCAGACCTAATGACCTTAACGGCACAAGAACCAGAGGAGAGCGACTCCGCAAGGTGTGATTTTTGTTTTTGTTTTATTTTCTCGAGACTGCAGAGGGTGGGGGGTGGGAGAGGGTTTTTATTCTTGTTCAATTTGTGTTCATCTGTTCTATGCACCACTTGACATTACCTGGCATGTATTGTGGAATTTGTTTTGTCTGTATGATAAATGGTGCTAAAAATGTATCCCTAAAAAATAATAATGTGTTTTTTTTTAGCATTAAAGCATGTAAACATGTTCTAGTAGAAACCCAAAATACAACTTTGAACCAGAAAATAAGCATGATATGGGACCTTTAAGGTTTAAGACAATGCAGGTGCAATTTAAATTTCAGACTTGCTGACACATTTACATTGCTGTAAAGCGAGGCTGCTGCAGAACCTGGGGCTACATAGGCAAAAGCTCAGTCACTCTAGTCTTCAAATTTGACTTAAGAACTTTACAGTCAGTAACACAATATTGTGCCAAGGGTTCATAAGTATAAGTTTGATCTTTATTGTGGAGAACCTGATGAGTGATCAGCAATACCTTGAATTTGATTTGAAGTAGTTAAGGTTTTTGCTAACCTACGTACAAGAAACAAGACCCTACAAGCTCACCAAACAGGCTGTTGCAACACCTACAGCTAATTATTCTAGCTGATTTACCTATAACTGACTGACTGATGTCTACATAATTAGAAATAAAATAAGTCAAGTGCATTAAAACACAACCATGAAGTTGTAGAGTATTTCGAAACACTGTTTGTCTGAGGTTAGCCCTTTGCTGCAGGTCAACCTCTACACAAGTGTGCTGCAGCAAATAATACGTGCAAGAAGTGGACCACTGCCCTCTCACATTAATGTGTGCACATGGACACACAATGACATAAAGCTACACTGAGAAGTGTGTGTACGTGGGGGTTAAACCACTTTAGTACGGCATTTGAGCTATCCAAAGGCTTCGTGTCAGCTGCAGACGGAGTGACCAGGGGGAGGTGAGATGAAAGAGTGAGAGAAAGAGAGGGGGGGTAGGGAGAGAGAGGAAGATAGTCCAAGTAAAGGCCTTTTTATAGTTGTGCGTCGATTCCACGCAGAGCTCTCGCAGTAGCCTTAAAAAGTGGCCTGATGTTTATAGTCGAGCCGCATGTGTGTGTGTGTGGGGAGTGTGTGGTAGAGAGAAGTGAGAGAGTGCCCGCGATTACCATCGGAGCGCGGAGCGAGTAGCGACTCTAGAGTCATAGTGAGAGAAACAAAGTGTCTCCTCTGTGCTTTCTGACCACGGTGGGAAATATGTAGAAGGAAAAGTTAACCCTCTCCTTGATTTCATGTTGTTTATGGAGAAGGAGAACCAGGAAATGAGTCCGGAGAAATGCAACGCTACCAAGCCACGGCCGAGCTACGTGCGTCGCCGCGACGTGTAGTTACATTTTTCGAGAGGTGCAAGTCAGGCATAGGGAGAGGTGCACGTCAGGCGTAGGGTCCGGCGTAGACGCAGAGGGGTCTGCGTCTACGCCGGACCCTGCGCCGTCGATTTGACGCACAACTATAAAAAGGCCTTAAGACTCTTAGAGAGTGACTAATGACAAACTGCCATGGGCCTCAAACACAGATACCATATGTAGGAAAGGACTTCAGCTTCATTGTCCGTAGTAAAAACAAACTGTATAGGTTGTTATACACTCCTGGATGAGTCATGTCACAATTGGAAAGGAACAGGCAGTCAACTTGAGTTGTTGCCATCAGGTCAAAAGGTATGTGGCAAAGAGGTACCACCTTTTTGGACTACCTATAACCGAACATATTTTATACCTAGCAGTTTAGCTCTGTTAAACAAATCAATGTGATATGGGACTTCCAGTTATGGTGGTGTAGTGAGCAGACTTGGGTCCTCATGCTCTGTTGCTCATCCTAAAATAAATACTACTTAGATAATCCCAATTAGAGTAAAAGCATCACAACTTGAAACAATAGTTGTAATACAAGTGAATATACTGAAAAAAGTAACCAAGGACCAATATAAAACCACTTGAGGACTCACTACTGAAGAAAACGAGCCGGTGGGACCGGATTCCAACAAAGACAGAGGTGTAGGTCTACTCGTTGCAGAGTCAGGTACCATCAGCACTGAAATCTTGGGCAACCTCTCCACAATGGACATCGTGACAGCTATACTTCAAATAAGAATTTTATTCTTAGATGGATGGTGTACTGAGAGCAATTAAAAATGTTTAAACCAACATTAAAGAATGCAGCAGCCGCATTGCTGAGCCTGAATAAAGCATATCCACAACAGAAGACAAGATCTTCATATGAGTGTGTGAGAGATTGTATTTGATTAACATTCCATAAGCCTTTTTGTCAATTTATTTTCATTTTTTTGTAATGTTTTGTTGTATTTGTCTGATAAAAAAAAACTGGAAGAGAGGAGAAATGCAGCGGAATAGAGAGGAAGACAATAAAGTGTGCCACGGAAAGGCGAAGCTAAAGGGGAATAGATAAGAGTAATAGTAAGAAATAGACGGAGAGAGAGTTAACAAAAAGATTATGAGAAGGACAGGAGAGAATAAATACAGAAGGGCAGGAGACAGAAACATAGAGCGAGCCTGTGACAGAGTTTCCCAGAGCCAAAGTCACAAATCTCTCCAGTCAGCTCTAACTGTAGCAACAAGGCAAAGGGCAGTGAAACACATAGCACACTGCTGTGGAAAAAGCACAGGGAGGGGGGACATCATAAGGCTGCAATATCAGCATTAAATGTTTTTTAAATATATTTATGCATACTGTATATATCCAGTTGAGGTGCACACATTATCATTATTTACAGCACTAGCCTGTAAGGAGGTTGATGGGGAAGAAAGGAAGGGATGCATTCAATCCAAGTTCAAACCTCAGAGCTCCACAAGTATATAAATATATATTTTTTGGATGAATTTGAGTTCCAACTGGAGCAATAAAGAGTCAAATGGAAGTAGACTAGACAGAATTGACTGAAATGGTTTGAACAAAACTCAACAGAGTCAAAGTGAACCAACACAAGCCAGAACTGAGTTGAACTGATTTTAAAAACTCTGTTGACATCCACAATACAGTAGATGTAAACAAAAATGCGTGGAAATCACATTTCCTTGCAGCTCCAGGTTTAACAACAACTTTCTCTCCTGATGCTTCCCTCTCATCGTCAATCTCGTGACTCACTCTGCAACAACAACACTCCCTCCTTAGTTCTCTCTAAATGATCTCCAGCAGGTCTTTATTCTCTTTGTCTAAGCGTAGGCAAAAAAATCAATAGCGTCTGTGTTGCTGAACCTGTCACACAGTGTTCACAGACACACCCCCAAAGATATGATAATAGCAAAAAGGGAGAGGCAATTTCTGCTTTGAACACTGAACACACCACACAGAGGCAGATTTGGGTTAAATATCCTGTAGGTAGCCTTTGTGCCATTTCTCAGACCTAACTTTATAAAAAATAAGAATATGAATGGTAGAGTAGGATATTTTGGAATTATGCAAAAAATCAGCTTACTATTATTTCCGGGTCAAAAATCACTGCAGCTGAGTGGGGAGGGGCAGTTTTAACCTACCGAACATGCGCAGACCCTTAAGCCGATCTTACTCCGGTTAAGGTGTATGCGTGCAGGAATACCCGGTTACTAAAGGGAGTTCTCTAGGTCTGTTAACCGGGTTATGAGCACTCTGATTTTAACCGGGGTACGGTGTTTACATGGCATTTGCCACAACCCAAATATAGTCGGTTTTTTAAACTGCATGTAAACGCTGTGAAAAGGTCACAGCTACGTCTTTGTTACTTCAACTCACTTGCAGAAAGGCAGGTGTTAGCTACAGTCCCTACCCAGCCTTTCATAAATGTTCAGGATTCAAACGGCAATGCCGATAAAGTGGTTTTACATTTTTTCAAAACTTCACACAGACAGCGTGTGATATTAATGGAAAGGTGAAAGCGGTCGCAGTGCTGTTGTTTTACACTTCCTCTGAGACAAGCAGGCACAACAGTGGTTTCTGTGCCCTGATGACTGACTGACGGGCTGAGGTTGTAAGGAAAGGCAACTTTACATCTACAGCACCTTTCACCAACAAGGAAATTCGTTTGCACTAAAACATCTTTGTTGTTTACATTCCTTAGCATTTTAGTTAGTTCAATACTAGCCTGTACACAATGTCATGTGTTTATTTATTTATTATTTATAATATGTTAATGTTGTGGCAAAAAGGTTTCTCTTTTTTTGTTAATTTTTAAAGTTTGTTTTGGGTTAGGGTTAGGATTAGTATCTGACTTGTGCACCCCTATCCAAAAGCACAACCATTGTTACCAGAATTTTTTAATTTTGATAACTGTTTTGATTCACAATTAAGGTGGAAAATAAAAGTTTTGTGTTTAATGCATTTTTGTGGATGTTGAAATGGATTTTAAAAACATATGGTATCGAAAAAAGTATCATTAAGGAACCGGCATTGAAACGGAGGTATTGAAATTGACACCGGATAGAAAGATTTTGAACAATGTACATAGGTGAGTTGTGTCAATGTTGTTTATCTGCTTTAACAGCTGGGAAGTGTGGATTTATAAACAGGACTGTTTTAATGCACTCCCAGGCTAAAGCACAATCTTTGGATTTTCTCTGTTTGTTCACAGAGCTGAAGACTCATGAAGAGAGTGCCCACTGACTACATAACACTTAGCCTAAACAAAGACGCTCTAAGCCTTAAAAATTACACGACTAGGTACAGAGACGATTATGGTGCATATACAGCTTTAACAAGGAAGTTTATCCATTTAAATAGTCTCAGCTTACATTATGACAACAGTAAGGTAACTGATATGATCTGAGATAGAGGAGCCACAGTGTGGACTAGTTAGTTACAGCAGTAGACTAATGTCTAATGTACAATAGATAGACATTTAGATATTTATTGATCCTTTCGGAAATTCATCTTGCACCATACAGCTCATCAAATAGACAGACAACAGACCATAGACAACGGACAACAACAAGACCACTAAACCCTCCCTTCCCCCCACACAACCACAATACACAATCCCGAATATCTCCACATCATAAAAAAATTGCAAAGTGCAGTGTCGTTCAATAGTATTCAAAAAATCAATAGTAAGGTGCAACACCATCAGTGGCGTTTTAATATTATACCAACGTGCAGTATGATCACACAGAAAGGATCAAGTTATTTTCCCTAATTTATGTAGTAGTGTAATGCTGGTAGGAATGAATGATTTGCGAGCCGGGTTGGTTTGTAAGGACTGCACCCTATAACTTCTACCTGATGGCAGCACCTCATACGCCTGGAATAGGGGATGTAGCCCATCACCGCAAATTGCTTGTCCTTTCCTCACTACCCTGGATTTGCAGATCGTGGTCAGAGAAATTAACTGATGTCCACTCTTTGTCACTGACAAAGACAAATACCAGGCCATGGAGCAGAAAGTTAAAATACTCTCAACAAAAGAGCGATAGAAAAGGATCATCATGTCTTTTTCTACTCTGAACTGTCTCATCTTCCGCATAAAATACAGTCGCTGCAGACCCTTTTCATAGATTGCATCAGTGTTGGTGTTCCATGATAGTTTTGCATCTATTATTGTTCCTAAGTATTTATACTCCTCTACCACTTCAATCCCTTGCGCCTCTATAGTCATCTGCTGGTGGGTCGAGCCCCAACAACACACGTTCCTGTGTGTTGCTCCTGCATTCATTTGTGTACAGGGTAAATAAGACTGGGGAGATTGTACTTCCTTGTGGAGACCCCGTGTTTGTAATAATGGGAGAAGACACTGCTTCATTTACCCTGACACACTGCACTCAGTCAGTCAGAAAGGACTCAACCCATCTGGTGACGTCACTATGCACTCCCAACCGCAATAGCCTCTCCATCATAATGTGAGGCCTAATGGTGTTAAATGCAGATGAGAAGTCTATAAATAACACACGTACATATCGTTTGGGCGGATCAAGGTGACAATAAATATTATGGAGCATATACAATAGGGCGTCATCAGTGCTCCTTTCTGTCCTGTATGCAAATTGTAGAGGGTCAATAACCCCTTGCACATCACATGTCATTAACCCTCATTTTCGCCTCAATCTGTAGTTTATATTTATGCTTACACATATTGGTTAAATGTCTTATCTCCCTTTGTACAACCTTCATCTGGGCCATATTCCCTTGTTCAAAAGGAAAATACTTTAATGTGTTTATCTGGAATTACAAAGTCCGCACAAAACTGAATATAATCTGTCACCACAATTCCTCCAGATCCCTGCAAGTGTCAAAGAAGGTGTCCTATATTGTACAGTCAAAACAGCCTTTAAGGCTCTCAATCGCCTCGTCACTCCACTTCTTAATTGTCTTTATTTCGGGCTTGCTGGATTTAAGCTTCTGTTTGTAATACGGAACGAGATGAATCACGTTGTGATCGGAATCCCCCAGTGGCGGTTTTGCGTAGCCCTTATAAGCCTCTTTGATGTTCCCACAGCATAGGTCAAGTGTTCTATCTCCTCTTGTGGGACAGTTGACATATTGATAGTAGATAGGCAGTACGTTTTTATAGAACAACCATTGAAATCTCCAAGTATAAATTTGGGCGCATCAGGTGCAATATTTTCAAATTTTCAAATTATGCTTGCCGCGGTCTTGGTGTTATCACGGGGATGAACATATACAACAGTGACAAACACTTGTCCACATTCCCTGAGCCAAATGTTGCTGGGTGGCCTGATAAACTGTCAACCAGTAAGTGTCACTTTTGTAGTTTGAAATCAGTTGTGAGCCACAACGTCTCTGAGAAAATAAGCCTGGAAGGCAAACAGAAACACAAGTCCACAAACAAATCAATATTTAAATGTGATTCTCAATTTCTCAAAAAATAACACTTCAGGTGTTTTTTCCCCTTAACTACATTCCTGTCAAAGCAGTCATCATAACACAAAGTGTATAATTGTGTGTTAAATAAGGGGTGATGCATTATAATGCCCTCCAATTAGATTGAAAATTAAAATAGATATTTTTAGTAACAAAACTTGTTATATTTTAGGAATAATAAGGAATATATTATAATATGCAGTTATAGAATTGCATCAAACTATTATTATCACACCAAACAAAATAATAGCCTATGTATGACATTACAATGTCTTATTTCAACTAAATTGGAATGAGTTGTTTTTTTTTACTACATTTGGCCAGTTTTTATGCTAGTGCTGTATATTATCAAGGCTACAAAGTGCGCTCCCTTGGACTGCAGGAATGTGAGATAGCGTCGCTGTTATGAAGCTGTCGGGGCCTGAAAATAGCAGCAGGGAACACGTGTGGACGGCTGCTTTCAGATCAGTTCAGCTGAGCCGTGTAATGAGTCCTTGAGAAGGACCAGAGGACTTTTTAATAAAGCACATAACAAGCGGTTGTCCTGCAGGTTTAACAAGACTGTAATGAAAAATAATTCTTTGAAAAACACACATGGCAGATGAAACACAGGGGAGAAGAGCAATAACATGATGATACCTGGGATCAATTAGAGCTGGATTATGTAAACCTCCCAACCAAATAATGAAGTCAAGAGCCAATGCATCCGTTACAACTGCAAATACTACAGTATTTGTTATTCTAAAGTTTCTAGTAAATAAATAAAAACATTCAAATAGTTGCCTGTACTTACATGCAGCAGAAGAGTGCGTTTTTGGGGAAGATGAAAGATTTCCAATGTGGAAGAACAGATCTTGCTCTGTAATAGTTGGTGGAGATGAAACCTGAAGCGCTGTTTGACAGATCTGCAGTCTGCAGAGCTCCAGGCAGGGCCGGGTCTGTCACCGGAGAACCCAGAGCCATACCGGGGCCGCGAGCAAAAAAAAAAAAAAAAACACTGGGAGACTAAATATAGAAACCAGTCAGGGTTCAACACACACATCCTCCTCCAGTTTGGCACTAGTGGTTGTAACCTGAAATAAAGGCTTCAGCCCCATCAAGTGCATGCAGTTTAATGTCAGCTCACTCCGAACCTGAGTGAAACTCTGGTTTCCTCTTGTTCATTCATGAGGATTGAAATGGAGGGTAGAATATCAAATAACTAACGTTACTAACTAAGAGAGGACTAGCGACTAATTAAAAAGACTATTAGGGCAAGCCAAACTTACTCGAATGAAATGTTACCCTCCACCTGTAGGCTACCATTGCATTTTAAAACAATAGCTCATATTACACAATATGATTAGCACAGTTTACCCGACGACAAGTAAAATTAACGTTAACGTTAATTATGTCGTTTTTATTTGTTGCTCTGTAACCCTATTGAGAATGAGGACAACTTGCTGCGTACATGCCACCTCGGAATAACAGGCACCGCCCCCCTGGTTACATTGTTTTTCCGACTGGCAGCGTTCACATGGTCGGGATGCGTGTTCTTCTTCTTCCGTTATATTGGCGTTTGGCATAACAACTTTTTGCATGACTGTCACCAACGGTTGGCCGTAGCCTAGAGCATCAGGTGTGTGAAAACATGGAGGCCATAATAACAAAAGATTTGCTGCTGTTTTCTTATGCGAGCATCCAAACAGCACATCGCCAGGTGTTTTTTTGTGTTATCTGCAGGACAACGAACGGGAAAGGACACGGATTGTCATGATGTCATCATGGCAGCCTGTGCTGCTTTTTGTTCTGTGTGTTTTTTTGTTTTTTCACTCATGTTCTCCCTCCTGTGCTGATTGCTGTGGGCGTGGCTTAGCTGGCAGGTGGCTCCAGGTGAAGCTCATTCCCTAATCAACCTCCTGCAGTATTTAAGGCTGGCTCTGTGATCCACTCGTCGTCAGATCGTACAGTCAACTAGCGTGGTATAGTGGCAATCCTAGCTCCCTGTGTTTTTGCTTGTGTAGCTAAAACAGTTTTTCTGTGTTTGTCTCATGTTGCAGCCTGCCTTGCTCGTTCGTGTGCCTGCCTGCCTGCTTGCTCCTCACACCTGCTTCTCTCTCTCTCAGTAGGCTAAGGATTGGACTCAATTGTTTGTTGGACTCTGGAGGAGGCCTACCACATGGTCACCACCACCACGTCACGGAGCACGCGCTGGAGAGCACACAGCACCCACGACTCACCACTGGATTCCCTCGACACAACTTCCCCTTTTTTGCCACCAGCACATTTATTGTATATATTTCACGCATTAAATCACTTAATTTTACTTTTTGTGTTGGTCGTATGCTTTTGGGTCCCGCCTTCTGTGTCGTTCCATAACACGGCTAATGTGTTGTTTTTTAATACATAGGCCTATTGATGAATAATTTCAAACATATGTCTGTGCATGTTTCTTGGCAGAGGCATTTGTCCACAATAAACAGTTTATTGTCATTGAAATATGTTCAGTGAACCAAAGTCGCCTACATCAAACGTCAGTTGTCAACAACACGTCACCAACTGGGAAACTTGGTTATCAAAATCCAGCCCGAGTTGTTGGCGCGCAAGATGGCAGCAGCAACAGTCGAGAAATTGCGTTGCTAAACTTTAAAATGTTTTTCTCACCTTCAAAGTGGAATTTATTTGAAGCAAACCGCTTGTGACTCTCATTGACCATTTTCTGAACGTCTGTTTTACATTTGCTGCAAAACCAACAACTGGGACTAGCTAACGGGGGTCTAGCTAGTTAACTCCGACAACTGACAACTAAGACGAAGAAGTTAACGGGAGTCATGCTAGCTAGCTAACTCGGACAACTCACAACGAAGACAAACAAGCTAACTGACAACATCAAAGACTAACGCTACAAAGACCTCAATGATGGCGGATAAAAGAACAAGAGACCAAGGTAAAAAGAACTAGTTGTTCACATTCTCCTCGAACAAAAAAGTTGTGAAAGCGGGAGATATGCACTCGTATACTAACACTGACCCAGACCTCCACTCCCAGACTCAGCGCCAAGTACACCTGCTTCAAAAAAAGGGAAAACGGAGCCCACTCTCTCTGAGATGCAAGATAATATTGTAAGGCTTGTGGCCGAAAAAATTAAAGAAAATGCCGACTGTCTCGCAATACTTTTTGTTTTTGAAGAAAACTTAATTTCTTTTCCAAGAAGTACGTGACGCGAAAACGGTCAAACAAGTCAGTGATGAGCATCCAAAGAGAATAACAGAAATGGAAGATAAGATGAACGAGATGGAACGTTACCACCGCAGATGGAATCTGTGTCTATATGGCCTACCAGAGCAAGAGGGGGAGGATGTGAAGCAGCTGGTCGTGGACATCTGTAGCACTATCCTACCAAACGCTGGAGAAGATCTACGCTTTCCACATTGACGTGAGCCACAGAATTGGAAGGAGAGATGGTGGTAAAACTAGGCCAGTGATAACAAGATTTACATCCCAGTCGACGAAAGAAATGCTGTGGAAATGTGCAAAGGAGTCGGAGTTCCTCAAGATAAAGAAGCTGAAATTTGGAGAAGATTTGACCACAAAAGACAAGAAAGCACGCAACAAACTTTGCCCATGGATTGAAGAGGCACACAAGCAGGAGAAAAAAGCCTTCTTTGTCGGACCCAGCGCCTTTGTTGACGGTAAAGAAATTAGAGTGTAATAGTTGATGGAAAATAAACTCCACACAACTGGGCTGGAAACAAATATGAAAAGTTACATTTATGCTTTGTTGAAAGCTTAGTTCAACTTTCAAGGCATTAATGTTGTAGGGAAAGAAATAAAATGTTGCCAGCTAGCTGATGATACAGCCATTTTCTTAAAAGATGAATTTCAGGTAAAAAAAGTTATTGATTGTCTTAATGTGTTCTCTAAAATTTCAGGATTAGTGTTAAATATTAAAAAATGTACCCTTTTTCCACTCAAAGAGAGCAACATTCATACAACAAAATTTGAGGGTATTCCTGTTAAAGAGGAAGTAACATACTTAGGAATTAATATCTGTAAAAATGAGACAGAAAGGATGAATTCCAATTTTCTACCTCTCATTCCAAAAGTCAAAAATAAATTTCATCATGAGAGATTTATCCAATTTTCTACCTCTCATTCCAAAAGTCAAAAATAAATTTCATCATGAGAGATTTATCACTCAAAGTTCGGGTACTTTTATCCAAAACTGAAGGATTATCCAGATTAGTTTATCCGGCCAAAGTCTTAGATGTTCCAAAACCTTTTATTAAGAAAATAGATTCTACATTATTCAATTTCATATGGAAAAATAGCCTCACTATTTAAATAAAAATATTTTATGTAATCCATACAATCAAGGAGGTTTGAATGTTCTTAATTTCTATACATCTAATATAGTTTTCAAGGTGAACTGGATTAAACATTATATAAAAAATAAAGATAAAATGTGGTATTTCATTCCAAACTTTATTTTTCAAAAAGTTGGTGGTATTGAATTTTTACTAAAGTGCAATTTTGATATAGATAAAATCCCTATTCAGCTATCTAACTTTCATAAGCAAGCTCTTTTATGTTGGCTTCTTATTTATAAACACAATTTTTCACCCCACAAACATGTGATATGGAATAACAAAGATGTAAAGTATAAGAACAAGTCAATATTTTATCCCAATTGGGTCCAAAACAACATTTTATTGATTTCCCAGCTGATTAATGACAATGGTCACTTACTTACATATTCAGAATTCTTAATGAAGGTTAATATTCCAATAATTGCAAGAGAATATAGCATAGTGTTTGATGCTATACCCACGGGTTATAAAAGACTGCTGCAGAGTAGTAATGTGTCAAATGACCAGTCAACTTTTAGAACAGATGTCTTATTAAATGGCATTGACATAAAGGATAAAAAGTGCAATAATAGATATTTTAGACATTTGACACATTGCCCCACAGTTGCTCAATGCAAACATTATTGGAATAATCACTTTAGGAATATCAATAAAGGAAATGATTTGAATAAATGCCATATTTTCATTTTAAATCTTTTAATTTTATTTGGGAAATTTTATATCCTATATTAGAAATTCTTTGCCATGGGGGGGGCGCTGTTGGACACCGAGCATGTAGGACGTGTCTCCCTTTTGCTCCGCGAGTTTGTGTTTATTTTAACTTTTTAACACAGTTTCTTTTTACTAGCTTGACCGGTGCACAATTGTGACAAGTTTTTGGTCAGTTTCGGTGTATTTTGGGGGAATTTCAACCGACAATGGCAGCTGCACGTGGAAACTCTGCTCGCACAGGCCGTGCTAAGGCCTCTCCCTTGACTGAGCCCGCATCTCCGCCGAAGGTGGTCACGGACCCCGAGTGTGCGCCCAATTTGGATCACCTCCGGGCTATGTTAGACCAGTTGAAAGGAGACATTTGTGGCAAAATAGATTCGCTATCTAGCGAGCTTCGAGCGGACATTTCTTCGGTAAGAGAGGAGCTTAGGCACGCCATTGAACCGATGCAACAAAAACTTAGCTCCCATGATCAAGCTATTACGGAGTTGCAGCGCGTGTGCACTGACCACAGTGACCTGCTAACTTCACTGGATTCAACAGTTTCCACGCTGAAAGCCGAGGTTAAACTGCTGACCGATAAATGTGAGGACCTGGAGGGTAGAGCGAGGAGGAACAGCATACGGTTGGTAGGTGTGCCGGAGGGGACCGAAGGTGTGCGCCCAACCGAATTTATTGCCCAGCTGCTGATGGACTCCCTCGGCCTGGATGAGTTGCCCCTGCTCGATCGGGCGCATCGCACTCTCCGATCCAAGCCCGGTGATGGTAAACCACCCCGACCCTTTGTGATTCGTGTACATTTTTTTCATGTGAGAAATTACATTTTACGACGGGCCAGCGACGCTCCTCTTCTCCACCAAGGCAAGAGACTGTTTATCTTTCCTGACTATACTTCGTCGGTTGCGAAGAAACGTGCTGCATTCACGGACGTTAAACGTCTGTTACATTCATGTCCTGGAGTGAAGTTTGGATTGAGGTTTCCCACGACTTTGAGGATCACTCTTCCCGGTGGAGCTACACATGCTTTTGAGGACCCAGCCACTGCGATGGACTTTGTCAAGGTGAACCTAAAGTCTGGTGTCTCTTCTGGACCTACAGTTTGAAAGCGGTTGGCAGTTTGTTTGGTAAACTGGGGGTAAATTTAATCCGTTCTCTGTTGGTAAGCTGCCCTGCTTTAGATTTGTTTCTCTTGGACTTGAGTCACTTTTCATATTTTGCTACTGTGTTTGTCTACATATTATTTTATGCTTTGTTACAAACTCGCATGAGCACTACTGGTTTGTGCTGTTAATGGAGCGTGTTAGGATGTTTTTGGGAGTTTGTGGGATTTGCTCGCGTCTTGTTTGGGAAGACGCTTCGGCTCGTGGGGTGGTGGGTGGGTGTGTGAGGTGTTCTCCCTTTTTCTTTCGCTGTGGGGTTTGTGTTTTGTTTAGTCAGGTCGCCCATGTTTTATTTTATTTCTGTGACTGTTGTACATTCCACGCTGTACTAATACTGGACCAGCATGCAGCAGTCTAGGATGCCACGACAATCAGGGACAGGACTCAAATTTGTTAGCTGGAACTGTAATGGTCTAAATCAGCCTATTAAACGTAGCAAAGTTCTTCACCATCTTCAACAATTAGGTGCCCATATTGTTTTCCTTCAAGAGACTCATTTAAAATCTTCCAGCCATATCGGATTAAAGGGGAGGTGGGTCAGTCAAGTATTTCATTCTAGTTTTAATGGTAAATCTAGGGGTGTTGTAATTTTGATTCACAAATCAGTTCCTTTTGTGTGCTCTGAGGTTATAGCTGAACCCAATGGAAGGTTTGTGTTTATAACGGGACAGCTATATAGTAATTCTGTGATTCTGGCTAATGTGTATGGTCCAAACTGGGATGACGACAATTTTTTCCATCAATTGTTCGCCAAGTTACCTGACATGTCCACACATCTACTCATTATGGGGGGTGACTTCAACTGTTGGCTTAATCCTGTATTAGGTCGTTCTTCTACTAGACCAGGAGTGCCCTCAAAGTCTTCTAAGACCATTTTATCCTTTATGGATGAGTTCTCGGTCTCTGATCCATGGCGCTTTCTCAATCCGTCTGGTAAAATGTATTCTTTTTTCTCTCACGTACATCACTCCTTTTCTCGTATTGATTATTTTCTCCATTAGTTTTCTCCATTCTGTTCAGTCTTGCTCTTATGATACTATTCTAATATCAGATCATGCTCCGACCATACTGGAATTATTCATACAGGAGCGCGAACGTACGTGTCCCCCTTGGCGTCTCAATACGCGCTTGCTATCTAATGAAGATTTTGTTAAGTTTGTTTCAAATCAAATTGACTTTTTTCTTACTACCAACAGAACTCCAGGGATCTCAGCCTCCCTTCTTTGGGAGACTCTGAAAGCATACATTAGAGGTGAAATTATTTCATACAGCAGCTATGAGAACAAACAAAGGAAAGAAAAATTAAAGGAATTGAGGTTACGGATCTCCCAGCTTGATAATATCTATGCTTCCTCCCCTTCCCCTAACATATACAAGGATCGTCTCTCTCTTCAGGCTGAGTTTGATGTTCTTTCTACGAAAGAGGTTGAGGAGCTCTTATTTAAGGCTAAGTATTGTTATTATGAATCTGGGGATAAGGCAACCAAACTTTTGTCCCATCAGCTTCGACAGGCTTCCTCCTCTCAGCAGATTTCACAACTTCATACTCCTTCTGGCGTCACAACCGATCCTAAAAAGATTAATGATCAATTTAAACAGTTTTACTCCTCTTTATATACTTCTGAGGTTGGGTCTGATCTGTCAGCCCTGGATAGTTTTTTTGACTCACTGGAGTTGGTTAGGGTAGATGCTGATACTGCTGAGCGGTTAGAGGGCCCGATCACCATAGATGACCTTAAACGGGCGACATTCTCTATGCAGTCTGGAAAATGTCCAGGCCCGGACGGTTTTCCGACCGAGTTTTACAAGACCTTCTTTGACAAATTAGCATCAGTTTTGATCGATATGTTCAATGAATCTCTTACTCTTTCTAAATTACCTCAGACTCTAAATCAGGCCTCCATATCACTACTGTTAAAAAAGAATAAGGATCCTCTGTCCTGCTCAAGTTACCGTCCAATTAGTCTTTTATCTGTGGATGTAAAACTTCTGTCCAAATTATTAGCTCTGCGACTGGAATCTGTTTTGCCTTTGATAATCTCTCCTGATCAGACAGGTTTTGTCCAGAATAGGCATGGGTTCTTTAATCTCAGACGACTTCTTAATGTTGTTTATAATCCTTCTACGTCTATGGGGCCGGAAGCCGTGATCTCATTAGACGCGGAGAAGGCTTTTGACAGAGTGGAGTGGAATTACCTTTTTTACACTTTGGGGAAATTTGGTTTTGGCCAGGTGTTCATTTCTTGGATTAAGCTGCTCTATTCCTCCCCTATGGCTTCAGTCAGAACTAATGACACTCATTCAGATTATTTCCCGTTGCACCGCTCCACTCGTCAGGGTTGTCCTCTGAGTCCTCTTCTATTTGCGGTTGCTATTGAACCCATGGCTATTGCGCTTCGTTCAGAGCCACGCATCACTGGAATAACAAGATATGGTCTTGAAGGTCTCCCTCTATGCCGATGACTTATTACTATATGTGTCCAATCTCTCTGTCTCAGTTCCCGCTGCTCTTGACATCCTAGACTAAATTTAGACAAGAGTGAGCTGTTTCCTTTAAATCAAGGTGCCCAAAATGCTGCTCAGGGTTTCCCATTCAAAATTGTTCCATTTGGCTTTAAATACCTTGGTATCCAGATTAGAGACCGATTTGAAGATTTGTTTGATTATAATTTTGCCCCTTTGTTAGATCAGATACGGATGGACTTTCAACGGTGGTCACTGTTGCCTCTTTCCCTTGTGGCTAGGGTTAATTCGGTTAAGATGAACAGCCTCCCCAAATTGTCTTATCTCTTCCAGTGCATACCTGTCTTTCTCCCTCAGTCTTTTTTTCACAAATTAGACAAATCAATCACTGAGTTTATATGGAAAAGGAGCTGTTGCAGAGACCTAAGTCCCTCGGGGGCTTGGCCCTTCCTAACTTGAGGTTTTATTACTGGGCTTCCATCCTTAGAGTAATTCAGCTTTGGATTTCCCTGGAGGGGGCACCAGTTCCTCCTACATGGTTGAGTATGGAGAGGTTTTCTGCCAAACCTGCTTCGTTGACTGCTCTCATCCACGCTCCTCTTAGCTTTTCTCTCTCCCTTTTTTGCAATAATATCTTAGTTAAATCCACTTTTAAAATCTGGAAGCAATTTCGACGCTACTTTGGTCTACAGATCTTCTCTTTCCTAGCACCTTTATCAGCTAACCCTGTTTTTCATCCTTCCTTAATTGATGGGGCTTTTTCTTTGTGGTCTGACTACGGCATCAAGACATTTAGGGACTTGTATATTGCTGGTACATTTGCATCCTTCCAGCAACTCTGAGAAATTCCATTTGCCTAGACAACATTTTTTTAGATATCTTCAAGTTCGTAGTTTCATCTGCAATCTTAGCCCCAATTTCCCAAGTCTCCCAGAAGCCGCTCTAATTGACTCCTTTTTAACCCCAATGCCTACCATTAAGGGTGCTATATCACGTTTATACAATCTTATTTATTCTTTGCAGCTTACCCGCAGCATAAAAAATAAAACCCAATGGGAGGAGGATCTAGGGAAGGGGATCTCGGAGGAGCTGTGGGATGCCATTTTGCGTCGGGTTCACTCCTCGTCTATTTGTGCTAGACATGGTCTGACACAGTGCAAAATTCTACATCGCGCCCATCTCACTTGAGTTAGGCTTTCCAAAATCTATAATGATATCGATCCGATGTGCATTAGATGTCAACAGGCTCCAGCTACCCATGTCCATATGTTTTGGTCTTGCCCTTCACTACTTAATTTTTGGACACAGATATTTAATTCTATTTCTGTTTGTACAGGGGTTCCATTTGATCCAACAGCATGTACCGCTTTGTTTGGGGTTTTACCTCCTACTTTGCAGCTTCCTAAATATAAGTCTGATTTTGTAGCCTTTGTCTCCTTATTGGCTAGACGTTGGATTTTATTGAGGTGGAAATCTCCTGCGCCACCTTCTCACTCCTCTTGGATCAGGGACATACTTCAGTTTGTGAAGTTGGAGAAAGTTAGGTGCTCGATACATGGTTCTCTTGCAAAGTTTAATAAAACTTGGGGTCCATTCTTTGCACATGTTGAGGGATTGATTTTTACGGCTATTCCAGAGTAACCACCCTGATTGTCTATTTATTGTGAGTTTTTTCCTGTGTGAATTTGTAGCATGCTGGGATGTTTTTTGTTTATCTCTGTGTAAGTGAATATATTGGGCTTTTAATTAGCAGTGGGTGACCATTTTTTTTTTTTTTTTTGTTCTGTGTATTTGTTCTTGTTTTTTTTTTATTATTATTATTTTTATTTTTCTACTTGTTGTACTTGAAACTGTTTTGATTCCCGAAATGTTACCTTTTGATTTTGTTATGTCACTGAAAAATCAATAAACAAATGTTTAAAAAAAAAAAAGAAATTCTTTGCCATGAACCAAGCCCCCAGGAGGAGCGTTATGTCTATATGCCATGGTGAAAGAAACGTCTATATTTCAGCGGATCATTTGTTTCGGGGTATATAACTTACCAGCTTGAACAATGTAAGGGTCCTTGTTTAAAAACTAGAAGCGAATCCAGAATTATTAAATTTGAAATGATGAACGCGCATAATGGACGCGAGCAGACCCACGGGACTGCGCACGTCCGCTCACAAGACTGTTCTCCCGAGCTCATAATGGAGCGAGCACACCATCGGGAGTGCGCCCACCCGCGTCGCCTGCACTGCGCATGCTCATATCACTGTTCTGAGTCCTGTAGCTGTAATAATCATAATCTAATGGATGTAGCTCCAGCAGCTAATGGCTGTGATTCACCATGTGTTCTATTAATACATCCATGGTATTATCTTATGATACACCCGAGGGATGTATGGATGTATGTATGTATGCTGTAAAGCCTGTTAACGTGGATGTAACGTCATTAGCGTTTCCCAAAACTGCCAGGGCTATCAGCTAGTAGCTAACATCAGCGGTAGCTAGCATGGGAGAACGGTAACACTGTACATAGATAACATTACAGACATAGTGAATACATCGCCTTGGTTTTCTCAAAACATCCATCGTTTATTTTGATAAGCATTACTAATTAATACATGGCAAAGTGAAGTATTATAATGAACACTGTCGTTAACTGTTGATGTCAATGATCGGCTATATAATATATATATATATATATATATATATATATATATATATATATATATATATGTTTTTTTTATTTGTTAATCACTCTGTTAACTCACGTGTTCTTCCTCTCCCTCTTGCCTTTATTTCTCCCTGCCTTTTCCTCTCTTGCCTCCACTCATCTTCCCCAGCCTCACCCACATGTGTTTTGCATTTTTTATTTTGTCTTTCTTCCCCACGTCGGATGTAGATTTTGTTTGTCCTATATTATGTTTTTTTTTTAAGATTCTTTTTGGGCTTTATTTGAAAGTGGATCGATATGAAAGTGGGAAAGAGATGGGGGATGACACAGCAAAGGGTAGCAGGTCGGACCTGAACCCTGTACTGCTGCAGGACTCAGCCAACGTGGGGCGAACTGGGTGAGCTAGAGGCCGCCCCGTCCTACATTATGTTTTTAATGCATTTTTTTTTGTGAATCTCTTAATAATAATTGTATTGTGTTAAAATGTAAATATACACCAGTGTTGTTGAGCATTATTTTTGTGCTTTTTGATTTTTCCGTGAAAAGTTTAAGACAAAAGTCTACTTTTTAATAACAAAAATGTTGGAGTACATGTAACTTGGAGTACATGTAACTTGCAATGATCAGTTGAAATTGTTATTTGACATTATGCATACAATTTCAACAGAAGGTTTTAATACATGCATGGATTTTAACTCATTGTGAGGTATAGGTTATTGTATGTTGCACACAAGAAGCCCAGATAAAATATTTTCATAGATGTCATGCAGCTGGATGATTGATGAATAGATGATAACTGCACTCCCAAGGTTTGAGTTGTCTGGGGAAAAAAGTTATTGCAATTTAACAAAACAATGAGTGAAAGTTTCAGAATTAATCTTTCTAATTCGTTTTAATGTTGTTTGTAACTTAAATACAGTGTCACTATCACTCGACCTGATTTAGCGGTTTATTGCAAAAGCTAAAAAAGCAGAATGCAAGTCAAGCTATATAATGGAGCTAGTTAGGTAGATAACGTCAACGTAATATGTTATATGTCCCTAAGAGCCGATGTGGGTTTAGGGTTTAACACTTATCTTACGATACATCCGAGGGCTGTATGCTGTAAAGCATGGATGAGAGATAAAGCCATGGATGTATTAACAGACGCTCTGTTCACAACACTGCAGGCTAACCTACTAGCTAGCTAGCTAGTAGCACGACATAATAATTACATCTCCTTGGTTGTCTAAATACATCCATCGTTTATTTAGCTAAGCATGTAAACGATCGGGAACAATGAAAACACAATGTTTAATGTTAATGAATATTTTAGACAATGAAACGGCAAGTTCATGAGTTTGCTACGTTTACCGATGTAGAGACGCGAGAGAGAAGCTCATGAACGCGCATGTTGCTACCAGTTGCTACGACAACACAAACAAATTGTTGCTAGTGCGCATGTCCATCGTGACGTCATGGGCCAAAAATGCGGAAGAGCCGAGCAACATGTTGTCAACCAGCAGTCAACAAGCCCCGAGGAGGAGCACTAAGTCTAAATGCCAACATGGGCTTAGTGGATAACGGTGGTACTGCACCCCATGGCCCAGAAAGACTTTTCACATAGACATTACATGGCGAAAGAAACGTCTATATTTCAGCGGATAATTTGTTTCAGGGTATATCAACCTACCAGCCCGAACACTGAAAGGGTCCTTGTTTAAAACATTACGTTTTTAAAATTTTTAACATTCACTAGAAGCGAATCCAGAATTATTAAATTTGAAATGATGAACGCGCATAATGGACGCGAGCAGACCCACGGGACTGCGCACGTCCACTCACATGACTGTTCTCCCGAGCTCATGTAGCTAGCTGTAATAATGGATATAGCTAATGGTTGTAATTCACCATGTGTTCTATTAATACGTCCATGGTATTATCTTATGAAGTTATGATACATCCGAGGGATGTATGTATGTTGTAAAGCCTGTTACGTGGATGTAACGTCATTAGTGTTTCCCAAACTGGCGGGGCTATCGGCTAGCTAGCTAGTTGCTAACATCAGGGTTAGCTAGCATAGCTGTATTAAGATCATGCCTACATAACGTTACTACAGACATAGTGATTACATGGCCTTGGTTCTCTCTTATGATACATCCGAGGGCTGTATGCTGTAAAGCTTGTAACGTGGATTCTCTTAATACATCCATGGTTGTCAAAGAATTTCTAATACAGGAAGAAGTTCCACTCCCTTATTACTTCCGGCTTCTGAACTGGTTGCAGTTCCACCAGAGTCCCATATAGGGGGCGCTCACAGGCCAGTGCAGAATGAATGGGACTCTATGGAGCTATACCCCTCAAAATCCACTTTTCTCAGGATATAATGTTTTGTCTAGTAATTTGAATGTTGCATTCGAAAGGGGAGGCAAAGAAAATACACACTGCTGGGTGTTAGATTTTTTTTAAGTCGTTTTTTTGTTCTAAAAAGCCTTTTAAAATGTCAATGACGTCATACACATATACGGCCGGAGATACTGCTTTACGGCAAGCTCTGAGTCGCTTCCTTTTTTCTCTCGAGACATCGACAACACAGCTGACAGGTTAGGCTCTCCCTGTTAATACACATGCTAGAAAGAGGTTTGCTGATGTTTTAAAGACCACACCGAAATATTTACTCTGACATTCAGGCTCTGCTTCGGATGCCATCAAGCTGGATCACAAGAGACACATTTAGCCGTCTAGCTCCATAGAGTCCCATTCATTTTGTACTGGACCGTGATCACCCCCAGTGGAACTCTGGTGGAACTGCAACCAAATTCGGTACAATGGGGCTGAATAGGGAGTGGAACGGCTTTCCGTAGACCGGCTTTGGTGTTGTCTTAATGTGCTTTTGAGCACTCTCATTGGAACGTACGGGGCTTCCCACCAAACACTGTATCCAGTTCTCTTAATACATCCATGCCATGAACGCACGGTATGTCATGATAGCTTGCTGTCACGTCACAATTTGGGAGGTGTCTGAACCATAGGTCTGAGCCAAGCCCCCAGGAAGAGTGCTATCTCTAAAAGCCACCATGGGCTTAGCAGATAACGGTGGTACTCAGTGTTGCCAAGTCCGCTTATTATAAGCGACTTTGGGCTTGTTTTTCTGTAAAGACGCTTACAAATATTGGTAGTCGCGGGTCGCTGTTTTTTTGGGCTTGTTTCTAAAGTGTAGTTACTTATTTGGGCTTGTTCCCAGCTCCATAGTAAGTTGTCAAGCAGTCTTGCCTGTACCCTCTGTCCCTCCCCTTTCCCCATACACACAGGAGACCGCAGTTTTTTCCCATCCACATCCTGCTTCTAATTGGCACTGACCCAGATGGCAACGAGTACTAGCCAATCAGAGGCAGAGCAGGTCAATCTGTTATTTTCTGTTTAGGAAAACGTCAGTGAGTGACGTTTAAATGAAAATACGTGCGAGTCGCAACTGATGGTGAGTAACTGGACTGTAGGAGAGTTTTTGGAGGAACAAATGCCCGGGGCAAAGTGGGCGAAATACGGGAAGAAATATAACAAAGACTGGGAGAAAGAGAAAAAGTAAATAGTGGATTCAACCCGTCGCGGGTTAATTTCTCCTGTTAATGGGTTATAGTTATTTAAAAATGGGATCTTCTGCAGTCCCTGCAATAATAAATAAAGAATATGTGAATTCAGGATGATATTTATTTGTGTGTGCAAATTTTAATTATCAGAGGTTACTGTGTATATAATGTACTTGGTACATCAGTCTATATTTGATATCCCATCAGTTTTCTAATGTAAAATAATGTTAAAAGGTGGTTTAACTCCCTATTGTAGTCATTGTCCTGAAGCTCAGGGGGGAGAAAAATAAATAAACTACCGTGTATACAGTTTTGCAAAACTGCGCACAGTTTACTAATCTGTCCACACAATCTGTACCCACGGATTGTAAAAACGTGCACACAGTTTATTTTTCTCTTCCCAGAACCTAGGTGGGCTCCGTAGAAAAAGTTGCTTGTTTTGGGCTTGTTTTCACAGGCCTGGTTGCTTATTTGTCTCGCGAGATCTGGCAACACTGGTGGTACTGCACCCCATGGCCAGAAAGACTTTTCACATAGACTTGTTTCGGGGTATATCAACCTACCAACCCGAACACTGAAAGGGTCCTTGTTTAAAAGGTCACGAGTTCGCCGCTTGTAAGAGACACAAGAGAGAAGCTCATGAATGAGCATGTTGCTACCGGTTGCTAAGACAACACAAACAAATTGTTGTTAGTGCGCGTGTCCATCATGACGTCATGGGTCAACAATCAGAACTTCGCTTCAGAACTCGAACCTCCTATGGCGCCATTTTGATGCTACAAAGAGATCACTTCCAGTTAGCATTCCACTGACTAGCATTCATTTTGACGTCACTTTGACAGCGAATAACTTCACATCTGAAGTGTTTAAAGACGTTATTTGTCTATTTTTTATTTCTAAAGAAACACGACAATGTATAAAAGGCTCCATTACCTTGTATCTGACGTTATGGCTCCGTAGCAGACGTTTTTGTAAAAATAGGCTAACGATTGTGTCATAACCAAGTGACTTAGTGATTTTTCACACATAGACAACACGTTAACAACATGTTAACAACACGTTAACACGTTAACATGTTAACAACATGGTGACAACACGGTGACAACACGTAAACACGCATTACTTTCACGTGATTTTGAGCCATTTGGTTACTTCTCCAGTTTGAATGGGTGTTGAAGGTGTTATGTTAAATTACGTGATAGGTAGGCTGTCAGCAGGAGACCGTGCACCAGGCTACTGAAAGAGACCGTAACCGTGCCTAATGCATGAGTCTATATGTAATCACGGGTGTCTAGGTTCTCGGCAAGTTTGAGTTACCGATAGAAGAAGCCTTTATGTCTCGTGCATTTTAGAATTGTGTTCATGGAAATTCATAGGCTACATTACCAAGGGGAAAGTATTTTATCACATACAAATACACGTAATGTTATCTTGGTAGTTAAATGTTACCGGCAATTTCCACTGGATGCGGAACGTCTCCGAAACGTCGACGGAGTCATTAGGTTTCCATTAAAGTCAATCTGTGTATTTCCACAGACTGCGGAACGTCTGCGTCCCTACTCCGTCCCAGTTCCGTCAGTCCGCAGCCCTCCGGAGCAGATACGCAGAGCTTCTATTTTTGACGGACGACGGAGAGCTCCGCAGCAATTCAGCACACGGCAGATAGTGCGGGACAGGAAGTCGAGCACAGAAACAAAATATCCGGTTAATTTTCAAAATAAAATACACCGTGCTCACGGCGGATCATATTTCCCTGCACTACACCTTGAAAACACAGCACAGTCGTTTCCCCTCTACTCCTCTGGATGGAAACAAACTGTTGTTGGTTTTGTGGTTCTATTCTACGTGAATTCACGAGAACTTGTGGGTCCTCGTGACTACAGCTGTCAGTCACGGCCGCAGCCGTTCCGCAACAAATCCGGACCCGGTGGGTATTGACGGACGGCGGAGCACGCAGCAGACACGCAGCGGAGCCGGTCCGCAGCCGTTACACATCCAGTGGAAATCCCCGGTTAGAAGTGAACGTTGCTACATGGTAGTTAGACTGTCATGAGGAGACCGCTCACCAGGGACACAGTCTAGTGTCGGTCAGTATGAGTGTGTAAATAGTATGTCAAGACCGAATGTGACCGCAACCGCTCCAGTCTTCGTTACCCTTTGCCAGATTGTTCAAGCTCCTTGTGTGACTCACCTTCCAGCGTTTTCTTTTTCTAGTTTTCCCAGTGTATCCTGATCCTTTGCCTGTATTATCGACCACGTTTGGTTCCTGAGTCGTGCCTTTGAGTCCGCCATTATACCCTGACACATATATTATACATAATAGTTATATGATATTGTTGTAAAAGTTGATTACCGTCTATTAAGTGCAATGCATGCTGGTTGTGAGGATATCACAGCACATTGTTGTAGGGGGATGCTTGCGTCATGCCGAAAGATTTTTCTGTTGCATTGCAAGGGAGGCACAATTGAGTGCAGATACAGTGTAATTAATATTTTGGCTGTACTAGATATTGTGTATAGTCAGTAGATTTTTAAAACCCTAGCTATTTGCAAACCAGAAAAACTACAACTGTGGTGATGATTTGTACCAAGGCCCATGGCACGGCTGTAGGGAACTGTAGTTAAAAAAAATATAATAGTGGGAGAAGCACGTGACCGGTGGCCACTAGCAGCGGCTTCGGCTGCCTGAAGAGATACAACACGAGCTGACACTTCACACTGAACGCAATTCAGACTCGTTCATCTGCTGCGCTGCCCTGGGAACAACCCGCGGGGGGAGAGAGTTTGCCCTGTGTTTTCTGGCTGGAATTACAAGAGGAGGAAGACACTCCCGCGCCGCAAGGAACCGGACAGCGACCGTGGGACTTTGATTCTATACCGGGGGCCGTGACTGGAGGACTCAGCACTTGTGGACTAACGGTATTTGGGCCACTGTACCGAGTTTGACTGGATGATGCTGTGTGTAAATTTTGAAACCATCCGTTGGAGGGACACCTAATCAGATTGTAAGGAATGATGAATGCTGGCTACTCAGTCTACAATCTATATTTTAAGGACACTTAATCTGGCTTAAAAAAAAGGGAACATGATGAATCCTGAGGATGCGTTATGTAAGTTTCGTAACTAAGCTTTAAAGGGACACTTAACCAGACTGAAAATACATGACAAATACTGGCTTGTAATCCTAAGGATACTGTATGTAAGTTTTGAAGCCAAGCTTTAAAGGGACACTTAACCAGACTGAGGGTGCATGATAAATACTGGCAGGTAATTCTAAAAATACTGTATGTAAGTTTCGGAGCCAAGCTTTAAAGGGACACTTAACCAGACTGAAAATACATGATAAATGTTGGCTGGTCAGTTTACAGTTTATGTTTGTTAACAATTAAGCTAGACTGAAAGAACATGACGGATACGGTCTGTTCAGCTCATAGTCTGCTTATTGCTCCAACTAGATTAGTCTGTTTTTCACACAGCTTAGTCCAGAAATTGTTTGAAGGTGTTTATAATATTGTTCATGTATAACATAAGAATTCACTAGATCTGTTTCAACTAACCTGTGACTTAAGACAGGAGGTGTAGGTTTGAGCTGGAGTTTTGCACAAATTGCGTTTGATGTGGTCACGCATCTTACAAATAGGGGAAGAGGTCTGTGGTCTCAGAGGGTTAGGGGATTTATTTTAGCTTTTATGTTTTTGTCACACCTTGCTCAGAGCTAACAGTTCAACCTTTGCTACAAAATCTGGTAGGATACTCGAGACACATATGCGTTTCAATTTTGAAGATGGCTGAGCTTTCAATCCTTTCAGTTAACATCAGGGGGCTTAAACGGGCCGATCAAACGATCTAAATTCCTGGATTACTTAAGAAAAAACAGACGTGGCACTTATACAAGAGTCACACCTACGTAAAAGAGATGTAAATTGTCTACAAAATAAATACTTTAAGGTTGCTGCCTCATCTGGTGACAACACCAAAACCAAGGGTTGCATCGTGCTGCTGTCGCGGAAATCCGCACTTACCGTAGACAAAAGCAGTAAAGACTCTTCAGGCACGATATCGTATATATGTACCACGATAAGGAGTAGGAAAATAGCATTTGTCTGGGTATGTGCACCGGCTACATATGATGAAAGTTTCTTCCCACGCCTTACCAATGAATTGCTCTCTCTCAATGAATATTCACTAATTATAGGGGGAGACATGAACTAGTCTACTAGATTTAAACCAGGATAGATCAGGGGTCAATCACACAAAAGCCCAAAAACGCATATCGGACATGTTTAAAGCAGTTGTGGAATCCCACCATTTTACAGACATATAGGATGCACAATCCTACTAGCAAGGATTACACCTTCTTTTCCACACGTCACCCCATTCCCGCATTGATTATATATTGTGCTCCAGTGATCACAATGCGCTGATAACCACATTCCGTTGTGATATGTTAGGAGAAAGATCTAGGAGATGGCAATTTAACAATTCCCTTCTCCAAAACACCGCTTTTTATATAGAGTTTAGAGCCAAGCTGGCGGAGTTTATATCAATTAATACTGACTCAGTTTCGGACCCGGCGTACATTTGGCAAGCCACTAAAGGATTTATTAGAGATTTCACATCTTCCTTTGCGGTCAATTTGAAAAAAAAGAGAGGCAAGGATTGCGGACCTTTTGTTTATGACAAGTGGAGTGACAAAAGTATTTATACTCTAGACCAGTTATTCAATGATGAAGGTATGTTAAGTTTTGAAAACCTGAGAGCTAGCTTTGAGGTCCCTAGGACATCCTTCTTCCTTTATCTTCGCTTAAGATCAGCCCTAATATGTACCATGGGGGAACAGTCTTGAGATGCACCCAATCATTAAATGGCTTGTTGATTCTCCGGTGAGAGGATTAGTGTCCAGGATTTATGCTAAACTGATGCAAGTATTTGTAGGAGAACTCCCAATACTAAAGAAATGGGAGCGAGAGCTGAGCCTAGAGGGGAACATAATTAATTGGGAGACAGTTTGGGACAACATTTCCCATTGTTCCAAGAACTCAAATCACCAGCAGATCCACTTCAACATATGCCATAGGACATATTGGACTACTCAGAAGACGTCTCTAAAGCCATTCCTACTCCCTATTGCACGTTTTGCCAATCTGAACAAACTGGAACTTTCTTGCACATGGTCTGGGAGTGTGAACAGGTGCATGAGTTTTGGAATAAAAGAAAATCAATATCTGATGTGATAGGATGTCAAATTCCTACTGACCCAATTGTTTTGTTACTTAATAACTCTAAATTACACCTACTTGGGAGAGAAGGAAATTTGGCTAGCTGGATCAACCGCAACCAAGAAAATAGCTCAGCGCTGGCCTGGCCTCAGTACCGGTTACTTGCGTTGTCTAACGTGCAAAGCAGACGACTGGAGACTCAGGTTTTGGCACAGGACTTTCTACCAGACTTCTTGGTAATACAAACTGGTGTCTCTTTTGTTTACTTAAGGGATCTTTGGTTACCTGGTAAAGCACTACATCCAGAACCTTCAACCTCTCCCACTGCTTTGATGAGCACCAAGGCCCGTGTCCAAACCGACCTTCTCTCTCCTTGAGGGCCTCCTCTTCCGGCTGAGAAATGGCATGATCTTTGAGATGCTAGGATCCAGCTCTTGGCTTTGTCGGAAAGGAAAAGGTAGGCAACAGGTCTTGTCCTGGTGGTACAAGGTGCTGAGCCGATTGGACTAGCTGAGCTGCTCTACACTCTGTGGCAGTATCCCATCGGTTATGAGCATCAAGGAGGGCCTCCACAACTCGGTTACATGAGAATGGGCAGACTGATCTCATGAATTGGCGTATGTATGACACGCCAATTTGTATTCCGTTTTTGCGTGTTATCAAGACGCATAATCACATTTTTGCATGTATATCAACGTTAATCGGCCGCCATTGACCTACATTGCG
Organism: Perca flavescens; assembly: GCF_004354835.1. Classification (NCBI taxonomy): domain Eukaryota; kingdom Metazoa; phylum Chordata; class Actinopteri; order Perciformes; family Percidae; genus Perca; species Perca flavescens. The sequence goes on from NC_041350.1 coordinate 30,157,315, forward strand.
AGTCAATTTCCGCCATAGCGAGTAGTATAAAGGAACGGGGGATTGAGTAAGGAGGTAGGTTGGGTTTTTTTTTTTTTTTTTTAATAAGCCTTACCCAATGTTTCTTTCCTAAACTCAACCATTTATTGTTTTCCTAAGTGTGTTTTTGTCGTTATTTTCCGTGTTTTTGTCACTGTTTTGTTACTAAAGCCTTTCCCTGTGTTCTTTTCCTAAACCCAACCATTTTTTTTAACAGGCGTGTGAAGTTGTTCTCGCGATAGCACGCAACGTGGCGAGGCCACGTGGTGGGTATGTTTACATCAGCTGTATACAGCGTAGGCATACACGTGGATAGCTGAAAATGCATACAATAAGCCATTTGGCTTTATGAAAGTGGCGTGTATATTTACGCAATGTTGGAATGGGAGAGGATGAGACTTATTGGCAGGCTCTTGTGTTGATCTCCATGCCTGGAGACACTGTACTTTCAGACGAAAGAGATCTTGCACTCCATCTTGCTCAAGTTCCTCTGATACGGTGAGTAGATTGTCATAACACTCTGTGATAAGCCTCTGACCAACTGTCCGAGCGAACGGGTCCCGGCTGAGAGCGTCTGCCACTATGTTCTTGCAATGTGCTTTAGATTGAAGGTGTATGGAGCGAGCTTGGTGACCCAGCGCTGTTTGCAGGCATCAAGCTTGGGCTTGGTCATTATACAGTACAGGCCAAAAATTTGGACACGCCTTCTCATTCAATGAGTTTCCTTTATTTTCATGACTATTTACATTGTAGATTCTCACTGAAGGCATCAAAACTATGAATGAACACATGTGGAATTATGTACTTAACAAAAAGTGTGAAATAACTGAAAACATGTCTTATATTCTAGTTTCTTCAACACTCTTGGCATTCTCTTGATGAGCTTCAAGAGGTAGTCATCTGAAATGGACTTGAAGGAGTTCCCAGAGATGCTTAGCACTTGTTGGCCCTTTTGCCTTCACTCTGCAGTCCAGCTCACCCCAAACCATCTCGATTGGGTTCAGGTCCGGTGACTGTGGAGGCCAGGTCATCTGGTGCAGCACTCCATCACTCTCCTTCTTGGTCAAATAGCCCTTACACAGCCTGGAGGTGTGTTTGGGGTCATTGTCCTGTTGAAAAATAAATGATGGTCCAACTAAACGCAAACCGCATGGGATGGCATGTCGCTGCTGGATGCTGTGGTAGCCATGCTGGTTCAGTATGCCTTCAATTTTGAATAAATCCCCAACAGTGTCACCAGCAAAGCACCCCCACACCATCACACCTCCTCCTCTATGCTTCACGGTGGGAACCAGGCATGTAGAATCCATCCGTTAACCTTTTCTGCGTCGCACAAAGACACGCCGGTTGGAACCAAAGATCTCAAATTTGGACTCATCAGACCAAAGCACAGATTTCCACTGGTCTAATGTCCATTCCTTGTGTTTCTTGGCCCAAACAAATCTCTTCTGCTTGTTGCCTCTCCTTAGCAGTGGTTTCCTAGCAGCTCCTTGACCATGAAGGCCTGATTCGCGCAGTCTCCTCTTAACATTTGTTCTAGAGATGTGTCTGCTGCTAGAACTTTGTGTGGCATTCATCTGGTCTCTAATCTGAGCTGCTGTTAACTTGTGATTTCAGAGGCTGGTGACTCAGATGAACGTATCCTCAGCAGCAGAGGTGACTCTTGGTTTTCCTTTCCTGGGGCTGTCCTCATGTGAACCAGTTTTGTTGTAGCGCTTGATGGTTTTTGCGACTGCACTTGGGGTCACATTCAAAGTTTTCTTGTTTCTCTTTACTTAGCTGATTGGTTCTTGCCATAATATGAATTCTAACAGTTGTCCAATAGGGCTGTCGGCTGTGTATCAACCGGAATTCTGCACAACACAACTGATGGTCCCAACCCCATTAATAAGGGAAAAAATTCCACTAATTAAGCCTGACAAGGCACACCTGTGAACTGAAATCCATTTCAGGTGACTACCTCATGAAGCTCATTGAGAGAACACTAAGGGTTTACAGCGCTATCAAGGAAGCAAAGGGTGGCTACTTTGAGGAATCTTAAATATAAGACATGTTTTCAGTTATTTCACACTTTTTTGTTAAGTACATAATTCCATATGTGTTCATTCATAGTTTTGATGCCTTCAGTGAGAATCTACAATGTAAATAGTCATGAAAATAAATAAAACTCATTGAATGAGAAGGTGTGTCCAAACTTTTGGCCTGTACTGTATATGTGAGTGGATTGTTGTCTGTCCACACTGTGAACGAGTTGCCCTTCAGCCAATGACTGAACTTTTCACACACACTCCCCTTTAACGCCAAGAACTCAAGCCTGTGTGCTGGATACCTCTTTTGTGAACCGCTCAAGGTCTTACTTGCAAAAGCAATGGGTCGTACCTTACCCTCACCAATTGGTATCTGTGATAAGACTCCTCCAAGCCCATCCAAGGAAGCATCTATTGACAGGATCAGTGGACGTGAAAAATCAGGGTGGGCAAGAACCACACAGTTCAGTAGACTATCAGACTGACAAGGGCTTCGTCACATGCTGGACTCCAGTCATCAGATTTAAGTTTCCTGTATGTCCCTGCATTTTCCTTTACTTTCACTTTTCCTCTTCTTTTCTGTCCAGCAAAGAGTGGTTTAGCGATGGAAGAGCAGTTGGGGATAAAGTGCTGATAGTAGAAGATCATCCCCAAAAAGGATTTAATCCTCTGCAACGAGGGCGTACATGCATCATTTTCCATGAGATCAGTTTTGGACATTTTGGATATGACTTTGACCTTTGCAAGATCCACAGCCACCCCAATGCCATCAATGATATGGCCTAAAAACTTGACAGACGCTTGCATCAAATGGCATCTCCAGCCTCTGTAAGGCCTCCTCTTCAGTTGGTGCGAAAACGAGCAGGTCATCCAAGTAGCATAACAAGCTGCTGAAGTTAAAATATACTTTCTGTCAGGGTTTGTCGTAGTTTCTGATACTGAGCAGGTGGAACTCTCCCATAAGGAAGGCGGAATGGACGATCATCGGTAAGTTGGATGCGATGGACAAAGCCCTTTGTCTCGCCACAGTCCAATGCATGCTTTGAGAAAACATCATTATAGCGCTCAATAAACTGCTCTAACTTTTCTGTCCCCTTGTGGTCAGTGTGACAAGATCAAGGTCAAGGTCACTGAGGCCAACATCTCGCAGTCTCTGTTCAAGTTCTGAAAGGTTGGTGGGTGTGGCATGTTCCTCAGGAGTAGTTTTCTCAACCTCATAAGAGCCTTGGAAGATCTCAAAATCCTCTATAGCCAAGCAGGGGCATACATCAGCCAGTTTACAGTTCCTTTTCAGCGTAATGGGTTTATCAGACAGATTAGTGACCTTCATGGGGACCCACCTCTCACCCCACAGCGGTGTCACTACACGGCCAACCATTATGTTACATTGACTTAGATGAGGTAGGTTCAACAATGGCTGCACTTCCTGGTGACATGGGTGCATTTTTAGGAAGCTTACCCCATACAAGATGTTGTCTGGCCAGGAGAGTGACAGCCTGCCTGAGCTTGACTGTGCAGATTTTGGTTGGTAGCTCGCCACCCCTCCAACAGGATGTATTCGCCATAAGGTCCAAAAACCGCTCACACTCCGGAGAGGAAGAGAAACTGTCATTAGTGACGAGCCGCCAATAATCGGGCAGTGGTGGCTTAAAGGATAGAGAAGCGAGCTTGTGACCAGGAGGTTGTTGGTTCAATCCCCAGACCGACAGGATAAAATCTGGGTGGGTAAAGTGAAAGAGCAGCGCTTGTCCCTCCCTCATTACCACCACTTAACCTCCAACCGCTCCAGTGGAGCTGCTCAGTGGCCAGCAGATCAGACTGTGGTTGAACTGGGCAGCTTCCAGGTATGAATGTGGAACTGTGTGAATGTGATCAGGGTGTTCCTGCAAAAGAGAGGCTGCCTCTCAGTGAACCTTCCCTGAATAAATAAAGGTTAAAAAAAATCATCAATGCTTTTAAACTGGTGCATGAGAAACTTAATCACATTTGTGTGAATGCAGGTCTGTTAGTTTAAAGGCTGCTGCTCTCGGGGTGAGTTTGTAGCCAGATGCTCTTGTCTGAAATTGTTATTCGGAGAGTTTCTCTTGATGTGACCAGGCTTGAAGCAAGACAAGCGCTCATGTCTACAGTGAGCCAGGGTGGAGTGTTCAACAGACTTGCAAACCTTTTTTGCAAAATTTTCAAAATCTGATGACACCAGTGTGACACCATCCCAAACAAACCTAGTGTGTATCCAGAATTCTACACTGCCAACCTTTACTTACAAAAAAAAATATACCAAGGTATTTTTCAAACTACAACTCCCATTAGAGACAGAACATGTTACAATGCTAGTATACTTTATAAGAACTCTTTCAGGGTGGGTGAGTGGACTCGTTTGCCTCCTGGTTTTGTGTCTGTCGTGGATAGGCGTCATTCCATTTCAGATTGGCGCCCAACAATCTGAATCATATAGGCCTACAGTAGCCTACATAATACAAATACATGAAACTGTATTTTTATGATTATCCTTATTGTATAAACCCTCACACCCAATGTGTGACCAAAGCAAAAATATTACGTAGCATACATTGTTTTCTTTTGGAATTAGGACGATAGGCTGTTTCCCATGCCCAGGACATTGCCTCAACTTTCTACCAGATGGCAAAAGGATGGATGAGATGAGTCTATTACACACGCACAAAATGTGTGAGGAGGTTCTTTAAAATGATACCAGCAATTAACTTTCCACTGAAAGTAATGGACCAGGACCACTTCAAGATTTTAAATTTACACTATTTATAATAAACTACGAAAAAAAAAGAAAAACAGTTATCAGGATTTTAAAAAAGTAATAAGAAAGCCGACCGGTTTCAGTCCTAGCTCCAACCACGATTTCAAAGCCCATACGGCATCAGTCTGTTCGGTAAGCAGGTAGCGATGCGATACCAGCACTGGAGGCACTGAGGAGGAATAAGGCTTTCTCACACACCCGGAGTGGGACTGCACTTGCTTCGATCCGTCATGGTTAGCGATCCTCCAGCCGTCTGCTCGTCTCAGTGTCCTTTGCCCTCCGATGCGCCTGCTTCTCTGCTGTACTCCCCATCCGTGTCGCTTCACTCTGTGGCCGTGTTGCTGTCCGGTCTTTCGGTGCCCCCTCCGCTCTGCAGTGGCTAGGCGCGGGACTATCCCTCGCTGTCTGACCACCTTGCCCTTCTTCCTGGTTTCTGTTCCGCTGTCGACCACACGTCTCACTGCAGAACATCCTCCTGCACGCCAATAGAGCATCTCCGCAGGTCTCGCAGTTTTCGACCGTCCTCTCGTCCAGCCTCACCTCCGGTCCTATCCTCGGTCCTATCCGCCACCAGTCCCGTGCCACCTGAGGCCCCCATTTTACCACTCCTGCCCTCGCTCCTCGCTTCCTCCCTCTTTCGCTGCTCTCTCCTTTGTGTTTTCCCTCTGTGTTCTCGTTTGTCCATTTTTCACTGCTCCCAAGACACCCGTCTTTCATCAGTTCATTACTCTAGGCATGGTTTTGCGCACCTGTCTTTGATCAGCCTATCAGTCCAGGCCGTGTATGACTGAGCTTGCATAAAATCAACTAGTGTCTTCAGTGAATAAATGTAGTTTTTTTGCACTGTGAAGAGGACAAATTCATGCTATGGCCGGCTATTTTCATAAACGGACATTTCAACGTACGTTTATATGTACCCGTGTATATATGCCGTCAATGCAGTCAAGAGCATGCCAAACCTGTAGTTGGCAGTGTAACGAGAAGCTCAAGCCCACGTTAGCCAATCAGAATCCCGACAATAGCAACAACCGCAACCAATCACGTCCTCTTTCTCTCTCTCGGCTGTCTAAACCTCTGTTTGTCTCAGTTTACATGCAAACGTGCAAACGAAGATTTCCAAAATCTCCACTTTGGCCGGAGTTTTTAGAAATAATCGTTTTCTGTGATAAAAACGGGGTTTTCGTGTAAATGAGAGGCCAAACCGCAGGAAAATATCTGCGTCTTCCCTTCGTGTAAACAGGGCCTCAGATATTCACACACTTTGTGATCAATGACAGGTTGTTTCTTCATCCTAAATAGATTTGGCATTCACAACTCAATTATAGTATAGAGGACAAGGGTTTTATACACAAAAGGGAAGACAATACCAGGGTTAACAAACAATTAAGCTGCCTGCAACAGACTTGCACCTGTTGCACTTCAGTCAAGCCGTTTTTTGTAATTGTGTGTGGTTTAATGTTATGGAGTATAACCTAGGTATCTTGACTTGAATGTAGGTATCTTGAGGCCCTGGAGTATTATCTAAAAGGCCACACTAAGGAAGCACTCCTACCCAGTACATTTATTTTTGCTGCATTGGTATTTAAACTGAACTACTTCCTCATTGGAGATTTCTTCCTACAATGTAACGGAACATCGATGGGTTGTGCTTTTGAGCCGGAATATACAAATTTATGTTTTTATTTTTACAGTTATGTTTTTAACACTAATAGAAAGACGTTCCTTCTTAAATTCTTCAAATGGCTTACATATTATATAATTTGCATTTTCCAAGTGACTAGCAATCATATATACATACATATCAAGGGGCAAGTATGGCTTCTATTGGAATTCCTCACAGTACATTCAGTACTTAAAAACCTTAATTCCCCGGAAGTGGATGCGTTATTTGTGTTGTTACTGCCAGTGATTGGAATGTGATTGATTGGTTATTTCTGCCTGCCTATCCAATGTTGAGATGTATGCTCCAATGTGAGAATATCGCTTTTGTCTGTCGGAGCCTCTTAGAGAAGGTGCTCCGCTGTTGGACCAGGTGCAGGGTGGTAAGGATTATCCATGATAGCTAACAGTTTGTTCAGTGCCCTCCTCTCCACCACAGTTTCAAATGTTGCTTCACATTAAACTTTTATTTTATATTTAGCTACAATGTAAGTTAATGTAATAATTATAAAAACTTATAATAATTGTTCAATCCTCCCAAATTATAGTCCCAGTTCACTGGAGACAACACACATTGTGTGCTAAGAATGCCAAAAACAATGCACATGGAAGAGGAACATACATGGTCCTTTGTTAATGAATACTAAACAACAACAATCAACTAAAATAATTAAAGGTGTATTTGTCCCTGACCAGTCTGCCATTGTTAGAACCACTAACACATAACACTTTATATATTGTCCTTCATCACTGACTTCATTTAAAATCAGTCTTTTCTAATTATCTTGGTAATATATTCACCAAACTTCTAACAAGCAGTTTTCATACAGCAATATAACAATAATAATGACTGTCACATGTATAATTATAAAAATAATGGTCAACTTTAAATAATAACTAAACAGCAACATGCACCTGTTGTATTTCAAAGCAGGCTGATAACAATAAGGTAAAAACCACTGCTGAGTTAACAGAAAAGGCCCCAGGATTAATACATCCTGGTTGTTAGCCTGGTCAGGCTATCTGTACAGAATAAATCTCCATAGTAACTTAGGTGCCTCTACTTTTGTGCACAAGTCTCTCTACAAGTCAAGTCTAAATTCATCCAGGATAACTGAGATATCCCGGCTTAATCCCTTATCCTGGTTTTGTGCAGCCCTCTGGACCAATTTCAAAGATTGTTGTTCCCATCAGCCACTTACACACATAAAACATAGGAAAATAGGGTCCAGGTAAAAAAAAGCAGTAGTTACCCTTTTAATTAAGTCTATCTAACTATCTATGTATAGTCTATCTATACTTGCTACAAAACATTTATTTCTCATAGTATGTACACACTAGCCAATTGCAAATATATAAGAAAAGCTTGTACAGAAAAAAGATACAACAGCTAAATAACCATATACATAATATGTGCAAGAAAGAAGAAAAAATGCTACACTCAATTGTGCCTCCCTTGCAGTGCAACAGAAAAATCTTTCGGCAGGACGCAACCATCCCCCTACAACAATCTGCTGTGATATCCTCACAACCAGCATGCATTGCACCTAGTAGACGGTAATCAACTTTTACAACAATAACATATAATTATTATGTATAATATATGTGTGACAGCTTATTGTTGGTTTGTAAAGTTTGATGGATGGTATTAAAGCTAGAATGTCCCCAGTTAAAGGCAGCAGTGGCAAAAGGTGTTAATGTTATCTTGATGAAAATAATTACATTTTATTAAATTATTAAATATTAGTTGATTATATATGCAGTATATACTATTATTATATTATAATATACACAAAAAAAGAAGAAATGACAAAAAAGAAAATGGAAGAAATGCGAAGATCCTTTGCATGTTAAATAGTGGTAGGCGACTCCCCCAGGCTTACAGAAATAGTTTAACCCTACTGCTCAGCAGCCAATGGGAACTTAGGATACTCACCCATTGACATAAATGCAGATATAAATGTAATTAAAAAAAAAAATCGATTTTCAAATATTGCACCTATAAAACGAAATATTCTGTAGCCTATTTTGCCATCAATACTGCAGACGTTGTCTTTGCTGTAATCAAATCAGTATATATTTATGTTTAACCTGAAGTATACTACTGCTTGAGTGCAGTAAATCAATGGGAAACATTGTCTGTACATGTGTGCAGACAAGGCTAGCAGCAGCAGTGCAGCGTCAAACACGTTTCTGGTGTTACATAGAAAAATCTACGCAGTCGCCACGCAGCTGACATGCAACAGAAACGCCACGCTCACGCCATGCAGCCATTGTGTAGCCGGCCTAACTTTCTGTCATATTTGCTGAAACTGACCCTATGTTCCAGTAGAACTACATAAAGCAGTTCATTTAAAAAACAAATCCAGCTCCTCTGACACCACCTCCAGCCTGTAGTGCGATTTGCAAATAATTATTAAATTATTAAATAATAATTAGTTTGGCCTCTAGCAGAAAAGGGGGGAGGGACTGAGAAGTTGTTGATGTTCAAATTCTTTGGCTAAGTCCTGGATCTTCACAATCCTACCTACAGCACCTTTAAGCTTCACACACAGGGAGAGTTCAACAATTCCCGCTTATGTCCCTTACAGGACACCGTAGCTTTCCAATTTGGCCCGTGTAGGATTCTTTTTCTAACTTCGTTTGGTGTTTCACTATGGGAATCGCCTCGGCGTGACCAACTAAGGAAGCTCCAATGACACCACGTCTGTCCATGACAGACAGGTTGAACTGTGCTAGGGCCACGCCCCCTCATATAATCACAGTCGACCGGCTCCTTGCAAATCATTCTCGCTTTCTTCCCGTGAAGAAAACTATAAGCTCCCTCAGCGCTTCTGGGCTAGCTTGGTTGGTTATCTGCTAACAGTTCACAGACGGACCGTTAAGGACTACGTCGCCGAACGCAGTTCCTGACCCAGTCTGGATTTGCTGAGTAAGTACTTCGCAAGAAGTTTTACCTTGTGGTTACACACTTGAAGCAGTGTCTGCGTCAAGGCAAACTGCTTCTTCTTTGGCTAGTCGGTATTTGTTTATCGCTAGCTAGCTGTGTAACTCATTTACCTTCTGGCTAACGCGTTACGGCGAGCCTCCCTGGGTTCTTTTGTTAGCATTTGTTTGTTAGCCGAACCCGGTACCTGGAGTGAGCTAACGTGTTACGACGAGCTAACTCTTACGGTACGCTGATAACGTTAGCTCGGGCTAAACCCCTTGTGCTAATCTTGTGGACAGGCTAACGTGTTACGACGCGCCTGCTAAGGTTGTATATTTACGCCGATCTTCTTCCTTTCCAGTACCATGTCTTCCGCAGCGACCCCCAATGTATCCCGCCTGTGCCCCACATCATGCGGGGCATCCATCTCGGGCAGGGACCCTCACCCGATGTGCATATCCTGCATGAGCATTAAACACACTCAGGCAGCGCTGGCTGACCCCCAGTCGTGCGCCCACTGCGCGTCAATGACGGAGAAGATACTGGAAAGGCGGCTGAGAGTGGCCGTGGCCAACAGTCATGACCCATGTCTGTCGGGAACCTGCCCAAAAGCCACAAGCAGTACCCATCAGCCGCGAGCTACACCTAGCTGGGCGGACATGATGGACGAGGAGTCCTCTGCCATGCCTCCACTTTTCGAGGACCTCCTTGGAGTGGAACCGGGCGGCGAGGACGCAGAGGGCGATGCCATCTCTGATATCCTCGACATGAATGGGATGGAGGACGAGGAGGAGGACTCCACATTCCCCATTCCACAGTCAAGGCCTCCTAGTGCAACCAACACTGCTCCCCCAGTGGACAGCAGCTTGTACGAGGTCTGTAAGCGGGCTGCGGCCAAATTGGGAATACAATGGCCGGCAGCCCAGGACCCCGAGGGGGCGGAGAGAGACCTTTACGACGGCAAGAGGCTCCCACCTGCCCAGCCACCTGCGAAACAGCTTCTGCCGGTGGTGCCTGCCTGCATGAAGGAAATGAGCCGGTACTGGTCCAGCCCATTTAAGAGTAGGCTCCCGACTAAGGGCTGCTCTAAGCTGGAGATCCACGGGATGGAGGCACTGGGGCTGACCGAACCCCCAGTGGTGGAGCCTTCAGTGGCTCATCACCTCCACCCAAACTGCCGCTCTCTCAGCTTCCCACAGCATTCCTCTGCCTAACAAAATGGAGCGCCTCACCGCCTCCATGTTTCAGAGGATGTACAGGTATGCAGCGCAGTCTGTGTGTTCTCTAAATGCAATGACCCTGCTGGAGATGGGCCGTCATCTGGACTCAGGGGCTCCTAACCCGGTCCTCTGGGACGAAATCTGTGTGGTCAACGACCTGGTGCTGCGCTCCTCACGGGGTGCGGTGCAGGGCTGCGGCCGTGTAATGGGGCTCGCAGTCGCAGGTGAGAGGGCCTTGTGGTTGAACCTGTCGGGCCTGAGTGACACACAGAAAGCAGAGGTTATGGACGCAACATACGACCCCACCAAAGGTCTGTTTGGCCCAGCTTTGGAGAAGATGAGAGGACAGCACCCTCAGGAAACAGGAGGGTGAAGCCTTTGACCTCTTCCTACCCCGAAAACACACACCCCGGCCCCAGCAGGGTCAGAGGGGTGGCTTTGCCGCAGCGGCAGCGAGGGCAAAGCAAGGGGCTGCAAAGCCACATAGACAAGCCGCTGGTCAACAGACTAGCCAGCAGTCTCGGTCAGACAATCCCAAGCCGTGGGGGAAACACTCCTTCGCGCCCTGTCTGTCAGGGTTACAGGCTACAGTTTGCTATGAAACCACCCAGATTCAACGGTGTGTTAGTTTCAGTGACGAAAGGGGATGCAGCACAAGTTCTAGAGGACGAAATAACATCCCTATTGAACAAACGAGCCATCAGGGCTGTGCCGAGCGAGGAATCGCATCAGGGGTTTTACTCCCGCTATTTCCTCATTCCAAAAAAAGGGGGCGCATCACTTCGCCCGATTTTAGATCTCCGTGTGTTAAACCGACACCTACGAAAATACACGTTCAGGATGTTAACACACAAAATGCTCTGTCGTTCAATCCGCCCGGGGGATTGGTTTGTGACGATAGATCTTTCAGATGCATATTTCCACATCGCCATATATCCCGCACACAGAAAATTTCTGAGGTTTGCGTATCGGGGCAGAGCCTACGAATACCAAGCCATCCCATTCGGCCTGTCGTTGGCACAGAGGGTGTTCACCAGGTGTGTGGAGGCAGCGCTGTGACCGTTAAGGAACAGCGGTATCAGAATATTTTCTTACATAGACGACTATCTGATCTGCTCCCACTCCCGGGAGCAGGCAGTCAGAGATTCCACTACGATGATAACTCATCTCACGGATTTGGGGTTCAACATAAACTGGGCAAAGAGCCGAGTAGAACCCACGCAATGTACGGAGTATTTGGGTCTAAAAATAAACTCCCTCTCCTACCGCGTCACGCTATCGGAGGGGAGATTAGCGTCCCCGGGGCACTATGGAGGAAATATTTATTCATAATTCAAATTGAAAGTCCAAAGAGAAATTGAAAGTCCAAAGGGAAAACAAAGCGAGATCAAATTAAAAATATTATTATTATTTTTTAAATTTTCCATTTGGCTTTAGCTTTTGAATTTAATATTTGGCTTTTGAATTTCAATTTATCATTGGCTTTTAATTTTCATTTAATATTTGGCTTTTGAATTTCAATTAAACATTGGATTTTAATTTGGACTTGACACATGTCAATGTAAATGAGGAGGCGTGGCCCAAAGGCTGGTGGGAGGGTCTGAAACGAATTGAGTGCAGAGGCACCTTATGAACAGCAGGGGGAGCTTACTGCTGAGGAGCACACTGTTAAGCATCTGTCTGCAGATTCACCACTAGGCTGGGTCTTGTTTCACAGGATAGAAAATGATGATGTAAGCTAAACACAAACGACATTTCATGCAACAACAGTGTAGTTTTCATGTAGTTACTATAATTGGGCCCGTGTTAGTGAGGACTAGATTAGGACTAGATTTAAAGCTGATTCTGGTTCCCAATTTCGCCCCAGGTGTGTCTGTTTAAAACACGACTCAGACAACTTCTCTCTTTTGATGTTATATTTAATTAAGCAACAGTAGAAACATGGGTGTGGGTAGCTCTGCTTACGTGTGTTTGTGTGTGGTCAGATTTCGAGGACGCGCACACACACACACAATCTCAACCGGATAGTCATCGTCCGAACGGCGACCTCTCCTTTTTCATTCCCTCACTTTTTTCTCCGGGTGGTGCGCGCGGTGTGAGGTGCGTGTCCGCGCTATTATAAAAAAGCAATCGATTCTATGGGCTATCTAGATCGGGAGTTTGCCGTATTAGCAGCAGCAAACAACTGGAAACCTTTTACAATTTTCATCTGCTATTCCACCACTAAATTCACTATTGAGACTTTTTTATGCGATAAATTAACTGTGTAGAGTTTGAATATGGGCAGTTTTACAAACGTTGACGGCCAACTGCACATTTTCTCCGATGTTGTCAGAAGCTTCAGTCTGACGGGACAGCCAGCTGGTGGCGGCCGGGATCTCCTCCCTGCTGGCCGGCCAGTGATGCTCACAGACACCGCTATTAGCTGGAAGTCTGAAAAAGTACACAGGCTGTACAAAAGGCCGTCAATCAGGAGTGATTGTTGTGAGTAGGCTACATGTTGGAGAATAGCGCGGACACGCACCTCACACCGCGCGCACCACCCGGAGAAAAAAGTGAGAGAAAGAAAAAGGAGAGGTCACAATTTCGGACCATGACTATCTGGTTGAGATTGTCTGTGTGTGCGTCCTCGAAATCTGACCACACACAAACACACGTAAGCAGAGCTACCCACACCCATGTTTCTACTGTTGCTTAATTAAATATAACATCAAAAGAGAGAAGTTGCCTGAGTCGTGTTTTAAACAGACACACCTGGGGCGAAGTTGGGAACCAGAATCAGCTTTAAATCTAGTCCTAATCTAGTCCTCACTAACACGGGCCCAATTATAGTAACTACATGAAAACTTCACGGTTGTTGCATGAAATGTCGTTTGTGTTTAGCTTACATCATCATTTTCTATCCTGTGAAACAAGACCCAGCCTAGTGGTGAATCTGCAGACAGATGCTTAACAGTGTGCTCCTCAGCAGTCTGCTCCCCCAGCTGTTCATAAGGTACCTCTGCACTCCTTTCGTTTCAGACCCTCCCACCAGCCTTTGGGCCACGCCTCCTCATTTACATTGACATGTGTCAAGTCCAAATGAAAAGGCAATGTTAAATGGAAATTCAAAAGCCAAATTTTAAATGAAAATTAGTGTGTCTCTTTTCCGGCTGAGCAAAGCCGTGCCGTTCAGACTGTGCCTACGCCTGCTCGGCCTGATGGCGTCAGTAGTGTCTGTGGTACATTTAGGGCTGTTAATGATGAGGGATTTTCAGCGTTGGGTTGCAGCTTTACATCTGTGCCCATGCAGTCATCTCAACCGGAGGGTGAAAATAACTCCGGCGTGCGTAGCAGCCCTCCGCTCATGGAGAGACACGGCGACGTTCGCATCGGGCGTCCAATGTTCTTCTCTCTGGCAGACAAAAATGCACCGCTGGGTGTGGATGCTCTAGCCCACTTGTGGCCAAACGTGCTGCTCTATGCATTTCCTCCCCTCAGTCTGATCTCCCCCACCCTGGCGAGGGTGAGAGTTCAGGGCCTGTCGCTAATACTGATAGCGCCGCGGTGGTCATCCAAGCATTGGGTGGCAGAGATAATGCAGCTCCTGGCGGGAGAACCATGGCCTCTCCCCATTCGCAGAGACCTTCTCTCCCAAGCGGGAGGGAAGATCTACCACCCTCACCCAGACCGCGTGGCGCTCTGGGGCTTGGCCCGTGAGAGGTGGAACCTGAATGCATCAGGCCTGCCAGAACGGGTCATTGATACCATTCAAAGCGCAAGAGCCGCGTCCACCCACTCTCTTTACAGCGGAAAGTGGCGGGTTTTTGAGGAGTGGTGCGAACATAGGGGTGCCATCCCTTACCAGTGTTCTGTGGTGGACCTGCTATGTTTCCTGCAGTACCTGATGGATAAAGGGAAAGCTTTCTCCACAATTAAGGTGTAATTGGCTGCGGTTTCAGCTTGCCACATAGGTTTTGGGGATAAGCCGGCAGGGCAACATCCCTTGGTTTGTCGCTTCATGAAAGGGGCACGCCGCAAGCTCCCAGTTTCCAGGCCCCTGGTTCCTCTGTGGGATTTGTCGGTCGTGTTGGACGCCCTCTCTCATCACCCGTTCGAGCCTATGGAGGCAGTGGGGATGAAGTTTGTGTCTCTTCAAACAGTTTTGCTCTTGGCTTTAACCACTGCAAAGCGAGTAAGTGACTTGCAGGCTTGGTCGGTTCAGCCTACCTGTCTACAATTTGCCCCAGGGCTCTCCAAAGTCTGTTTGCGGCCCAACCCAGCATTTGTGCCTAAGGTGGTGGAGTCAGCCTACAGGTGGAGCTCTTGGCCTTCCACCCGCCTCCTTTCTCCTCAGGAGAGGAGCAAAGACTTCACATGCTATGCCCTGTCCGGGCTCTGCACATGTATGTGAGTCGGACGGCTGGGTTCAGAAAGGCGGATCAGCTGTTCGTGTTCTGGTTTCCTCCCCACAAGGGTAAGCCATTGTCCCGCCAGAGGCTGTCCCACTGGATTGTGGAGGCCATATTGTTGGCCTATGAGTGTAAAGGTTTACAGGCCCCACAGGGTCTGAGAGCTCATTCCACAAGGGGCATGGCCACTTCATGGGCCCTTTTTAGGGGTGTGTCAGTGAAGGAAATTTGTGCAGCAGCGAGTTGGGCTACACCTCACACTTTTGTGAGGTTTTACAGGCTCTATGTTTCCGGACCGTCCTTGGCACAGGCTGTGCTGGAGGTTACGGCGCCGGGGTTAGTGTGACTCTCGGTTCAATATTATTTGGCTTCGGGAGATCTCAGGCAATCCGGGAGTGGTCTATATCTCCCATAGTGAAACACTGAACGAAGTTAGAAAAAGAACTTTAGGTTACTTACGTAACCCCGGTTCTTTGATAACAGAGTGAGGTGTTTCACCAACACGTCCTTCCTTGCATAGACACGGAAAGAAACCTATCTGGAATGATTTGCAAGGAGCCGGTCGACTGATTATATGAGCACAGTTCGACCTGTCTGTCATGGACAGACGTGGTGTCATTGGAGCTTCCTTAGTTGGTCACGCCGAGGCGATTCCCATAGTGAAACACCTCACTCTGTTATCAAAGAACCGGGGTTACATTAAGTAACCTAAAGTTCTGTACATTTTCTACATCCATGCATGTAGGTAGGTCTAACTTATTTTGGACTAAGGTTACTCCATAAGGAGAAGCAGTTTAATTGACAGGCCACTAAACTCTAAACCATCTCTGATCATAGAGCCTATTCATTACTTTCAGTAATGTATAGGTCTACATAAAAAATATGTCTATAGTTATAGTTGTTTATTCACCAACAAATAAGCTATCCACATTAAGTGTTTTCCAGGTGTTCACACTATCTGTACAATAAAAACCTAAAACAAACATAACATTTGGTTGAAGACAAAGAAACGTTCCATTAAAATTACAAAAGCAGTAATAGCAAAGTATACAAAAATATAAAAGGCATGAAAGCAAAAAATTATTAAACTGCTATAACATGAAATGCCTCTCAGGTCTCAATACTACAAGTGAGCACCAGAGGTCAGCACAGCATCATGTTACTGCTGGGCTGGTGGTTTGACGTCTGGAAAGTTGACACAACAGTTATGATCTCTTGCTTGTCAACATTCGGTTTCATTATGAGCCGTTTAGTATACCCACCATCTTCCACTGCAGCCCAGTGAGAACCTCTACTGGGGCAGTTGGGGGTGAAGTGGCTTGTCCAAGTGGCAGTACCTCAGTGGCAGTGGTTTTTCATGTATTTTTCCTAGCAAACATGGATGAGAACTATACCATGGCCTTCGGGGGAGCCCACTTTTTTTTCCACGGGGTAGTGTGCTTGCGACTTACGAAGATACATAACAGCTACAAGTGTATGCACTATACAGGATTTACCCTATTATACTATACCAACAGGAAAAGATATGTCAAACAAAGTTAAAGTTAATCAGGCTACCGAAGAATACCATAATTTCTCCGTTCAATTAGACCTTAGCAACGCACCCCAAGCTTCCATCCTTAACAAACAGCCATGTATATGGGCTCTTCCAGTCTCTCCACTGCTGGCTGTTCCAATTTAACAGGAGAGATGAGCGAGAGGGGTTAGGATCATCTTCAGCCAGACAGGACATTATTTCTTCAGCTTCTTCTTGCGTTGTAACCCCGGTGGGAGATGTGCTAACAGGGCTTGCAGCAGGTGAATTGGTCGTGCTATTAACGTCATCACTACACAATTTCTTAGTAAAACCAAAATTAATTAAACTGCCTTGTTTTCTTTTTGCCATGGCTATATGATGCTAACGCTGAATGGATTTCAACGACTTTGCGTGCCGATTAATGGCCTCCAACGTTTATATTTTTCCTGCGAATCTTTGAGTTAACAAGTACTAAACATGAGTTGAACTTGCACCGCAGCGCCGCCACGCCTTGATGCTCATGACAATAGCATGTATAGTTATCTTTATTGAAGTGAATTAGGTTTAAATCGCCGTCATGCATGAATGAATATTTTTGCAATTTTAAACATAATAATCCACGATGATCAAATTACACAAAACTGAAATTGCACGTCAAAATGACACATTGTCAGTATTTTTAGAGACCCCCAAAATTTCACAAATCACGTTTTCAGGGGCGCCCATGTCTTATTAAGGGGAGCTGAGCTCCCCCTAGCTCCCCCGTAGTTCGCACCCTGAAGTGGACCTTGAGAGGAGAGAGAGGTTTTTTTGTCCACTGCTGCCTCCATGGTCAAGAATAAATTAAAGCACATTATTGAAGCTGTTATTGTGCTTCTGAAGGACCAACATCTTACTATGACACGTGTTGTTTTTTATCCTTTAAAATCAACAAGCTCCAGGGTTCACAGTTTGGCTTTGGTTACATGCACTCTGTGTTTATTTATTTGTTGCACATTTTTGGCCTTTATTTAGACAAGACATGAAAGGGGAGAGAGAGAGGGGGGAATGACATGCAGCAAAGGGCCGCAGGTCGGAGTTGAACCCAGGCCCGCTGCGTCTAGGAGTAAACCTCTACCTGCTCTACCAACTGAGCTATCCAGGCACCCAGCATGCTCTCTGTATTTTAACAGCATGTTCTCACACTAAAATAAATGCATGTTGGCTGAAGTATTAGGAATCCTGTCATTGCCCTTATGCACTGGCCCATGAACTGGAGCTGGTTCTTTTAAAATAGCCAGGATGGGTTAAATTAAGCAGAAGAATTTCCCCAATAAACGTTAATGAAGTCTGACAAAAAAAAAAAAAAAAAACTTAAAAAGAATCTTTCATTTGAAAGCTGTGAATAATTGCACAAGAGCAGGATTGTTGAAATCCAGGCTCACTGGATTACAATTTGGATTGTAATTATCCAACTACATGCATTCTGTTATTCCACATCCTGCACATTGTTCATTAATAGCCTCCAGATGGGTAATTCTTCCTGATAGTGGAGTGTCTGAGAAGAGTGCGAACCTGTCCACGGCTCATCCTCCTCAATATTTTCTCTAATGTAACTTTAATTGCTTGGCCTCAACTTTAAACTTTACTTTTAAAAGATTAATTTCCTGAACTACTTGAGAGCAGTTTTCTGCTCGGCTGGCTCCACACGCTGCCCGCAGGGCCACTGACGATGTAATAAGTGCTTACTCACCCAAATCAATTCTTCCCCTTTCTTCACGTCTCCTTTCTCCACCTCCATTGTCTCCTGCGAGGGTTGACGCATCCTCCGGCATGCATCCTTTCTGCCTTAAGTGAAGCTTTACTACCATAACAAAAAAGACATAATGAAAAGTGTGAGACAAAGTGGCAGAATAAAGCAGCAGTGATGGAGCTCAGCGGTGAAGTCATTACAGTCGGCATGTGAGAACAGGAGCAGGCTCTGTCTATGGAGCCAGCTAATTAAGCTTGGATGACTAAGAGTAGACACAGGTAGGCACTGTGTTTGAGTGTGTTGTTACACGTCTTCCGTGTGGATGACTATGAACAAAAGGGCAGACTCTTTTCCCTAATCAAGCTAATGGAGTGGGTGAGCTAGATGGGCAGCGACAGGAAGAAGGGCCTCCAGGGGATTTAGGGAGTCAAGGAAAGCGAGAGACTGAGGTGAGGATTTAAGCCTTTGATTGGCAGGACACAGGATGATAAAAAAGCCTGGCTTGTGGTGTCAGAGCCATTAGCTCAGGTCTGAGGAGCATACAGTGACAAGTACTGCGGTTCATGTTAGCCAGTCAAAGTTACTTTAGTCAGAGCTGATACTACAGGCCTGCGTGCTACAGCTGTGAGAACATCAGCAACAACCTGCTTAAACTTTAGTCTCTCATTGTATTTTAGCACATAACCAATAGTCAACACATTTGTGAGTCACGGCCAAGATGAACCCTCATCAGAAGAAATCAAATTGGTGAGTGAATTCAGCTTTACTGTTATATATGGAGTCCTGTTCTTCCTCTGTTGTTCCCCTGTTCTTCATCAGCAGAGGGAGTTTGCCTAGTTGAAGTGGGATTTTACTGTGATGTACACATTTCCATTATATTTCTGAGAAATGTGATGTGATCAAAAGATCAGAACAGCCACTAAATGAACCTTTTGGTGAGATTGTTTTCCCAACTGCTGTTAACAATGGACCTTACATCTTTTTTTTTTTTTTTTTTTTTTTTTTTTAAATGGAAAGTTGAACATTTATTGGGCAAACTCCATCTATGAATGAAGATCCATATGTTGACAGGACCAAAAGCGCCAGAATGGCCATTGTGATGAGATTTCAGTTTACATTTGAAAACATGTTGAAGAGTCTCATCTCAGACCTGTCTCGCTGATAGATAGTGGCAGCCAAGAACTGCTGACTTCTTTTGACTTCAGTGATTACGAGCAGATCTCATAAGCCTTCGCTGCCATTGTGCGATATGGGCCGGTGGTGGAGCCCACCCAAACACTTCTGTCGGTATGGAGGGCAATGTGACGACCACTACTCACGCAATTACTTCTGTCCAAAGTGGTGTCAATACTAGTAATTTGCAGAAGCCTGTCAATCTCTGTGTGGTCTTATAAAGACTGGGTTGTCGTGAAACATACTATGTCGTAAACATAGTATTATTAACATCCACTGACTTTTTAATATTCAGCAATGGTGGAATGTAACTAAATACATTTACTCAAGTACTGTACTAATTTGAGGTACCTGTACTTTACTTGAGTTTTTTCTTTTCATGCCACTTTCTACTTCTACTCAGCTCCATTTCAGAGATAAATATAGCTTTTTACTGCACTACATTTATCTGACAGTTTTAGTTATTATTTACTTTACAAATTAAGATGTTTGCACACAAAACACATTTTATAAACTAAACTAGCCAACAATATAACGGCCTACAAGTCCAGCTGAAATGATTAGACTATTAAACACATCCTTTCCAGTTTCTAAAATGTGAGGATTTTTCTGCATTGAGTACTTTTACTTTTAATACTTTAAGTACATTGATGCAAGTATCATCAGTAAGTATCTGAGGATACTTACATACTTTTACTTAAGTAACATTTTCAATGCATGACTTTTGCTTGTAACAGACTACTTTTACAGTGTGGTATTAGTACTTTTACATAAGTAAAGGATCTGAATATTTCTTCCACCACTAATGTACACTAATGCACAGCCGTTGAGGAAAGATAAGCCCAGAAGGGAATGAATTCAACCTGAATGAGTTCATTTAACTCAAACTAACACTGACATCAGTTTAGTGGAAATTCATTTCCCAAATGTTTTATTTAGTTTGATTTGGTTTTAAATACACAATCTGTCATGCCAAGAATTATTCTTTAAAAAGCAATACACCTTTATAATTATATTTCAATAAAAGTTAAACTGGATGATTGAAATTGAATTACATTTTTACCAATTACTTTTCCTGGCCTGGAAATTTAGATTTTGAAATTCCATGACTTTCCCAGGTTTTCCATGACTGTGGGAACCATGTGTAATATAAAGCATTTATAAGGATTTTGTTAGAAGTATATGATAATTGACAGCCACAAGAAAAACTAGTTTTGTAGGACTTTCTGTGCATCTTGACTCCTTCTGGACATAACAGATCTCAGAATGCATTAGAACATTTGAACTATGTGGTTATGAAAGCCATAAAATATGAAATATTACTGATTCTTGCAAGAAAAAAAAGCTACTCCTTTTCTTTTTAGTCCCATTCCTTAAGCCAGTTGGAATTCAGTCGCTGCCCTGCTTTAGTGTCCTTGAGCAAGTCATTGACACTTTTCCAGCCTCTTCTACATCGGTTCTTTTTACCTGAAGCATTTTATATGAAGACACAATGTTGTGTTGCATCTCTTCTTCTCCCCCTCAGTGGGCCTGGCCTGGCCCTGTGCTGCTTTCTGCTCTGGATCTCTCTGCAGCCAGACTCCCTCCACCGGGTGTCAGCCGTCAACCTGCGGCGCTTCATTGGTTGTGCCGTGCGGGAGTTCACCTTCCTGGCCAGGAAGCCCGGCTGCGGGGGCCTGCACATCACCACTGACGCCTGCTGGGGGCGCTGTGAGACCTGGGAGGTGAGCAGCTGCGATGCAGCTGTCCTGTACACACAGAGAGGAGACAAGTGTAAATGTGATTACATTGAGAGGTGACGTAAGCAACGCTGACAACTTTACACAAAGGACATTAGTTGTCTGTTTCCATCAGTAGCATAGAAAGAAAGAGAAAAGAAGAAGATGGATTAGATGCAGACTCAGCCAGTCACACAGACAAATACACAGAGACAGATGAGACAGCGAGACAAGTAGATACAGAGACAAAGAGATGAGTGATCCCCATGGAGAACATTTTTTTTTCGCTTTCCCCCTCCACAGGGAGGTTAGTGCAAGGTTGGCTGTGAGTGCCGGCAGGGAGTCAACTGCAAGACAGTAGATGGACAAATATTAGAACAGAGAGATATCTATCTATCTATCTATCTATCTATCTATCTATCTATCTATCTATCTATCTATCTATCTATCCACACACAGTATAGACAGTATTTCAGATGTCTGCGAAAAATATATTTCCAATCACTGACTAAGATCTTATTTTTGTCACATAGTAATGAGCAGTGGTGGAATGTAACTAAGTACATTTACAAGTACTGTACTCAAGTAATGTAATGTACTTGTACTTTACTTGAGTGTTTTTCTTTTAATGCTACTTTCTACTAGTTACTTTACATATTAACATGTTTGCACACAAAACACATGTAGTTTATAAAAAAAATCTGTTGTTTTTTGTTTGTTTTTTTTATAGCTTTTTTTAACAGACAAATGCACAAACAATACACAAACAGCAGCGCTGTCCTCAATTGTCCATCATATTATCTATCCATTCAAGTCTAGATTATAGTCCATTCCCAAAAGTTCCAGTGGCCTCTTCCACTTACAGAGAAAAATAGAGTCCTTTTCTTGATGTAGTGTCCAAGTTTTTCCAAAGTCACAACCTCTGAAATAAGAGATTTCCACATGGAAACAGTAGAGGGTCATCACTTTCACGTCAAAGAAAAAGTAATAGACCTGGTAATTTAATGAAATACGGAAGAGAGTGTAGGAGCTCAGTTTCTTGCAAGCATAGCGACCGCTGGTCACGTACTTCCAAGGTTATTATAGTTTTGCATTTTTCATTAGTTTTTATTTTTATTTCGTTTTGACTTTGTTTTCAAATTCAGTTTAGTTTTAATTAGTTTTTAAAGCGGTTTTGCTAGTTTAGTTAAGTTTTTATTTTTTGAAAATGCTTGGTTTTAGTTTAGTTTTTATTAGTTTTAGTCTTAGTTTTAGTCTTTTTTTTCCAATATGGGTTATTTATTGGGGGCAAGATTCACAAAGGTCAGAAAAAAGTATTGTGTAATAATAACTCAACAAAAACATCATACAATTTTAGAAATATGTATTCACAATGTATTCAACAATAACACCAGTACTAAGGGTGTGACGAGATCTCGTTTTACGAGATCTCGCGAGATTAAAACGTGACGAGATTTCTCGTCGAGGTGAAAAGTTGTCTCGTGAGGCGATGTTATGTCAGCGTGATGGAGCGTGAAATTACTAGTGAAGATCCCCCTGCCACTTTTAAATCATTTGTGTGGCAACATTTTGGTTTTCCTGCGGAAATAAACGGCGAAAGAGTGACAGACAAGACAAACGCAATATGTAAACATTGTAAGAAAAAAATGCAGATACCGCTAAACACGAGCACTATGCAAAAACACTTACAGCACCACCACAGCTCTCTACTAACTACTGCACCCGCGACGAAAACATTAAAAGGGCAAACAACTCTAAAAGCCTTTGCATCTCTGCCACCGGTAAGTGCAAGAGCCACGGCAATAACGAGGGACATAGGAGTTTTCATTGCAGCTGATATGAGGCCATTTTCTGTGGTGGAAAATGTTGGATTTCGGCGACTCCTCCACACACTGGAAACGAGGTACGTCATCCCATCACGCGCGCATTTAACTCGCACTGTAGTCCCAAACCTCTACAAAGAAGCCAAGGTCAGTTGAATAAAAAAACTATTTTCCATTCATATATTTCATCATTGAGGATTTCTTTAAATTTTTTTTAAAAATCTCGTCTCGTTCTCGTGAACCCAATCTCGTGATGTGTCTCGTCTCGTGGAGTAAGTGTCTCGTCACACCCCTAACCAGTACATAAAATGTACATATGATGATGAGCACAAATACAGTATCTCACAAAAGTGAGTACACCCCTCACATTTTAGTAAATATTTCATTATATCTTTTAATGGGACAAGACTGAAGAAATTACACTGTGTACAGCTTTTATAACAGTGTTAATGTGCTGTCCTCTCAAAATAACTCAACACACAGCCATTAATGTCTAAACCGCTGGCAACAAAAGTGAGTACACATGTTAAATTAAAATAGCCCCACATCATCACATGCCCTTCACCATAGATTGGCATGGTTTTATGTCAGTTAGCCTAATAGCTGGTTTGATTTGCAGTGAGAGATGATTTTATGGAAAGTACCCCATGCACCATACACCCTCTAGGTATGGTGAAGGTATGTGATGATGTGGGGTGCTATTTTAATTCCAAAGGTCAAGGGAACTTCATCAGGATGCATAGTATCCTGGATCCATGAAATCACTGGCCTTTAAAAATAACCATCTGCCTGCCTCTATGGGAATTTAACATAGGGGTGGACTGACTTTTGTTGCCAGCGGTTTAGACATTAATGGCTGTGTGTTGAGTTATTTTGAGGGGACAGTGCATTTACACTGTTATACAAGCTGTACACTTCATACTTTATTGTAGCAAAGTGTAATTTCTTCAGTGTTGTCCCATTAAAAGATATAATGAAATATTTACAAAAATGTAAAAAACACTTTTGTGAGATACTGTATGTAAACAGTCTACACAAGACGCAGCACTAAGTGCAAAATGTGCTAGTAACTGTGTCAGGAAAAAACCTAAATAGCCAACAAACTAAAGAAGACATAAACAGGTGTTTTGAACTTTGGTTCGAGTAAAGTGGCGAACTTTTTGAAGTCAGTCGAC
Organism: Perca flavescens; assembly: GCF_004354835.1. Taxonomy (NCBI): domain Eukaryota; kingdom Metazoa; phylum Chordata; class Actinopteri; order Perciformes; family Percidae; genus Perca; species Perca flavescens. The sequence continues at coordinate 30,181,469 of NC_041350.1, forward strand.
TCCCATAGTTGTGTAGCTAGACATCCCAGTATCAACACACACATTAACCCACGCTTCCTCACGCTTTTGGTGTTTATGCATATTTACTAACCAGCAGCTATCGGGTCACCGGTGAAAGCCCTCCTGTAGTGTTCTCTGTCCTGCGGTTGTCTCCGTCATGCTGCCTGGCCCTGGCCCCATACATCCACGCCCTGTACCGGGGTTATATTAGCTTCTGTTTCGGGGGAAGGGGGCTTTGCGTTCTCCTTGTCCTGTCACTGCTTGTTAAGGTAAGCTAGGTTAGCCTCCTTGAGCGCGCTTCTCAAATGTACTTTCAAATTCGTGGGAATTGTCCACTGATTTTACCACCTTCCACTGCGAGGCACTTGCTTTTATCTTACACAGTCATAATCAGATAGGACTCTGCCGCTTTCTTCAGACTTTTGGTACCGCTATGATGCCAGGCGAAGGGCACGGACATGTTGTGTTCAATTTGACGTGGAATGTCGGAATTTCTGGGTTCCCAGTCGAAACCTATATGTATACGGCATAGACTGAATAAAACAGGTCGAAAATGTCAACTCTGAAAGATATAACGTTATTTTCTCTGTGAAAGACATTGACAAAGACGAAAACTAAAGGACATTTACTCGATAATTTTATTTCATTTTAGTTAGTTTTGCAAACAGACATTACAGTTTTAGTTTAGTTATCGTTTTTTGTAATGCCTCGTTTTTATTTTTATTTCAGTTAACAACAATGTTTTTTCCAATCTAGTTTTCGTTATTTCGTTCGTTTTCGTTAACGATTATAACCTTGCGTACTTCTCCGAGACATATCTCTTCTGAGGTGTCCAATATGTCCTATGGCATATGTTGAAGTGGATCTGCTGGTGATTTGGGTTTTTGGGACAGTGGGAAATGTTGTCCCAAACTGTCAAAATTAATTACGTTCCCCTCCGAGTTCAACTCTCGCTCCCATTTCTTTAGTATTGGGAGTTCTCCTACGCATACTTGCATCAGTTTAGCATAAATCCCGGACACTAATCCTCTCACCGGAGAATCAACAAGCCACTTAATGATTGGGTGCATCTCAAGACTGTTCCCCCACGGTACTCATACACATAACATTTTAGGGCTGATCTTAAAGGAACACGCCGACTTATTGGGACTTTAGCTTATTCACCGTAACCCCCAGAGTTAGACAAGTCCATACATACCCCAGCGGCAGTAGCCCATCACAGAACATGCAGGTGAATGGTTCCAGCAATCCTACTGCTCCGAATTGTGACAAAATTGACAAAATAACGCCAACATGTTCCTATTTACATGTTGTGATTTGTAGAGTCACAGCGTGTACAAAAAACAACGTAACATGAGACACAGCAATCTTCTAACCGTAAACAAACCGAGAACTATATTCTCAGACAGGCAGCCTGTCTGAGAATATAGTTCTCGGTTTGCAAAGCAAATCACTCCGCCCAAGTAGCAGAATGAATATAGTTCCTGGTTTGTTTACGGTTAGAAGACAGCCGTGTCTCATGTTACGTTGTTTTTTGTACACGCTGTGACTCTACAAATGTAAATAGGAACATGTTGGCGTTATTTTGTCACTTATTTGGAGCAGTAGGATTACTGGAACCATTCACCTGCATGTTGTGTCCTGGCTTGCTGCCGCTGGAGCCATCAGACAGCCTTACAGCACGCACAGAGATGAGAAGGGTATGTATGGACTTGTCTAACTCTGGGGGTTACGGTGAATAAGCTAAATTCCCAATAAGTCGGCATGTTCCTTTAAGCGAAGATAAAGGAACAAGGATGTCCTAGGGAACTCAAAGTAGGGCTGCACAATTAATTGAATTTTAATCACGATCACGGCTTCCCACGATCAAATTTGCGTGATCGAGCGATATTTAAAATGAGTCATTCCGTTCATAGAACGCTCCTTATCAAAGTTTTTGCAAAGCCAATCTAGCGCTCCATAAATCACTGTCTGATCACGTGCCTCCATGAGCCAATCAGAGTTGTTCCCTGCACCGTGTAGCTTAGTTTTTAGATGTAGACAGTCACAGAGGATAGAGTAACGTGAGGAAAATTCCACAACAGGTAGCAGTCGGTCATCATAAGCCGGTCACGATGTTTACCAATGTTGCGTTTACCAGTAAACGCAACATTTTGTCCCGTCTGTTTAGTTTTTCATACAACAGCAGTGACCCACTGGTCACTAAAATGAGCTAAAAGACACAAACTAGCACTCTAGTTTGTGTCTTTTAGCTCATAGCTTTAGCAGCAGACTGTTTGACGTCCCGCTGTTGGAATCCTGTCACACTACACCGTTTAGCTGTCAGCATTTTAGCTGTGTTTAATCCAGTTACTACTGGATTAAACACGGCTAACGTTGAACGTTCTGTTCAGGACACCCCGTCTGTTGCTAGCACTGATAACGCAGTGATCAGTGTTGATTCTTTCCGACCAGTCTGTAGTCTGCAGGTTTTTACGTCACCTTTTAGTATCGCCTCAGCTCGCTTAGAACCTCGACTGAGGTGGTACTAAAAAAAGTACCCGTTAGCAGGTACCAGGTACTTTTTTTGTAATGGAAAACAAAAAAAGGCGAGTAGAGTCGAGGTGAGTCGAGCCGGTACCATGTAATGGAAAAGCACCATAAGTAGCAGTGTAATGAGCCACCGAAATCCGCGTTGCTATTTCGTCAGGTAGATACTTTACGGCAAATGTGCATGTATGGAAAGCGGTCGCACAACAGCTGAAATGGCATACTCCTTCACAGTATCCTTCAATAAAGGAGGAATGTAGCACAATATGGGTGTAAAAGCAGTTATAATTAGCCTATGTGACAATAACATTTGTTTTGGTTAAAATCAACAAATAATTGTGATAATTAATCATGATCTCAATATTGATCAAAATAATCGTGATTATCATTTTGGTCATAATCGTGCAGCCCTAGTCGACTTATAACGTTAGAGGAACTTAAATCTGCATTAAAAACAGTTAAAAAAGGGAAAACACCGGGGTTGGATGGAATTCCATCAGAGCTTCTTCTACAGTATTTTGACATTTCGACCATTTTACAAGCTTTAACTTCAGCCATAGAGAAGGGTACTTTCCACCAACAAACCAGCACTGTGCTGATCGCCGTTATCCCAAAGAAGGGCAAATATCCTACGGATTGTTCAAATTACAGGCCCATCAGCCTTATCGGGACTGATATTAAGTTTTATTCCAAAGTCCCGGCTCTCCGCTTAGAGCGCTTTATCGAGAAGCTAGTCCACCCCGACCAATCAGGTTTTATACCCAAGCGTCATGCTGCAGACAATTTCATGTAATAGAAGAAGCCAAAAACCTCCCAACAACGGCAGAAGTTTTATCACTGGACGCGGAAAAAGCTTTTGACCGCATAGAGTGGAACTACTTGTGGCAAGTAATGGAGAGGCTTGGTTTGGGGGCCAAATTCATCGACATGGTACGTACTTTATATGCGAATCCCACGGCCATAATCTCAATTATCCATTTCCCATCGAGCGGGGCTCGCGCTGGGATGCCCGCTCTCCCCCATGTTGTTTTGCAATCTCTCTTGAACCATTAGCCCAAGCCATAAGGCAAAATAAAATATGTAATGTCCAGATTAAATCCAATAGCAGCTCAATATTATTATTTGCGGACGATATTTTGTTGTACATTTCTGATATTGAGGACTCTATTCCGAAAATTTGGCTCAATCTCTGGCTATAAAATTAATTGGAATAAATCTTAATCTTCTTTTATTGAATAACAGGCATGTGGCTTCAGCCAGTAGTGTTAGAATACCAACCCAAAATTACATATTTGGGCATCACCATACACGCATCCCTACAGCGAGTTAAACTATGAAACCTCCCCAACCTTAAAGTGTACCACAGAGCCTTTCAGCTATGGGCCCTCAGAGTGTGGATAGACCCCTCATTTACAGTCCCATGGAGAGAAATATAGAAATACCTCACTGGAAGTCTAAGACTGCAAGACCTGAGAGCTAGCTTTGACCCAGTTCTTCTGCCTCCTCTGGGTCAAGAAGAGGCAGATTTTGCTCTTTTAGAAACTCATGGCACTGTGTCGGATCTGAGTTGCAGGAGGACTCATACAACTTTGAGTAAAAGGATTGAAAAGTGACGCTGATATCCTTAAGATTTGTTGAGATACCTCGGTCTGTGCGGATGCTGTTGGTAATAGCTGTGGATTCGCTTTGTTTTAATTTCAGAGCTAGCAAGTTGCTTGATTTACAGCTGTTAAAATAGTAATTTTGCTTCACTCTGTGCATTATGAATTCAGCTCTCCTTAGCAAATCATTTAGCTCTGCTCGATTTGTGACTAGAAGAGTATGTGTAGATTTAGAAAAACACGTCTTAAGAGATTGCTCTAAGGATTTACAGCGTTCTTCCAACTCCACAATCCTTGACTCTCTTTTCCTCTTCAAGTTGACCGCGAAGGAGGACGTGAAATCCCTAATAAACCCTTTAGTTGCTTGCCATGTATATGCGGGATCAGGAACTGAGTCGGTATTAATTGATATAAATTCAGCCAGTTTAGTTCTAAATTCTGTATCAAAAGCTGTGTTCTGGAGAAAGGAATTATGAAATTGCCATCTCCTAGATCTTTCTCCTAACATATCACATAGGATTGATCGGTCAGTTTAGCCCCCTGATGTTAACTGAAAGGATTGAGCCATATTCAAAATGTACACACATACATGTCTCGAGTACCCTACCATAATTTGCTGAAAGGGTGAACTGTTAGCTCTGAGCAAGGTGTGACAAAAACATAAACTCCTCCCCCATTTGTAAGATGCGTGACCACATCACGCGCAAAACTCCAGCTCAAAACTACACCTCCTGTCTTAAGTCACAGGTCAATTGAAACAGGTCTAGTGAATTCTTATGTTAAACATGAACAATATTATAAACACCTTCAAACAATTTCTGGACTAAGCTGTGTGAAAAACAGAACAATCTAGTTGGAACAATAAGCAGACTATGAACTGAACAGACCGTATCCCTCACGTTCTTCAGTCTAGCTTTAATGTTAACAAACAGACTGCAAATTGACCGTAGTACGTTGTTCATTTTAGGACAGACTCAGGTGTCAGACTCAAACGAAACGGCCTCAGCGTCAGAAAAACCTTTGTCAGCCTCAGAAAAAAACTTTTCAGAAAGAAAGGTGTCAGAGATAACGTTGCCCAGATGAGGGAGCTGTTGACTAGCTTTCTGAATTAGCTAAAGTAGCTAGCAGCTTTTACAGTGAATACACGGCAGTTCGTGTTTATTTTAAATCAAGCTTTATTGAAAGGAGTGGATATACAGCAGGAAACAGTCTTTGTTCATAAACGAGCCAGGGGGTTACTAGAGGAAAGAAATCAAAACAAAACAAAAAACTTCATATCAATATTTTGTAAAGGTTACTGAGGTCATATGATCCTACAACTTTTATTTGTACATTCAGATATGGAAAACATATTACAACATTGGAAACCAGCTCCAAAAAGCTTGGCTTCTTTTTCAAAAACGTTGACTTATGTAAATAAAATTTGGTTAAAATAATTATTAAATGTATCACACTCTGAATAAAATCATATTGAGTGAATACAAACAATAAATTTTCCCAAAATAATGTGAATTGAGGGTAAATATGAACAGCAATAAAATGTGACAATTTGCTCCAAAGTTTCTTGGTATATACCAAGAAACTATTGGCAAGACCAAAATAAATGTACCAGTGTTTAGTTCTCCAGTTCTCTTTCTGCAGGGAATGGTTAGTTGGGTAAAATCTGTGGAGCATTTTGAAAGAGATCTCTTTAACTTTCTTGGTTAAAAAAAAAAAAAAAAAAAAAAAAAAAACTTGTGTGGCAATAGCCAAACCTTTTCCCAACAAATCTCTTCAACATATGAAGACCAGTATGATAAAGCAGCTGGTGTACTCTTAACAACTTGTTGAGTTAGAGTTATTTTGGTCTTGCCAATATATATCAAGAAACTTTGGAGCAGATTGTCACATTTTATTGCTGTTCATATTTACTCAATTCACATTACTTTACATTACTATGTATTGTTTGGATTCACTCAATATGATAGAAAGTTTTATTATGTGATACTTTTAATAATTATTTTAACCAAATTTTATTTACAAAAAGAAGCCTTTTGGAGCTAGTTTCCAATATTAAACAATACATGTTTTCCATATCTCAATGTACAAACAAAAAAGTTGTTGGATCATATGACCTCAGTAAGCTTTACAAAATACTGATATGAAGTTTTGTTTTGATTTCTTTCCTCTAGTAACCCCCTGGCTCGTTTATGAACATAGACTGTTGTTTCCTGCTGTATATCCACTCCTTTCAATAAAGCTAGATTAAAAAAAAAAAAAAAAAAAAAACGAACAGCCGTGTATCACTGTAAAAGCTGCTAGCTACTTTAGCTAATTCAGAATTTCATAAAATATATAATTACGCTGTGCACTGTTACGTCCCAGTCTAGGGGTGCCTAGGACGCAACATGGAAAGGCCCCAGGTTTAATTCCTAGACGTCTGAGGAACATCTAGACAACGCGTTTGCTATCACATTCTCTGAACCATTTTTGTGGTGAATCTGCAAGTTAAAATCTTGCAGAAGGATAGACCAGCGCATAAGCCGCTGGTTAGAGTTACGCATATGTGCGAGGAATACTAAGGGGTTGTGGTCGGTGAACACTTGTATAGGCTGGGAGCTAGACCCAAGATAAACTTCAATGTATTGCAGGGCGAGTAGAAGGGCGAGAGCTTCCTTCTCAATAGTGCTATAATTAAGCTGATGCTTGTTAAACTTCCTTAAGAAGTAACAAACAGAATGGTCAATAGCTTGATCGTCCTCCTGCAAAAGCACAGCACCTGCGCCGCACGCGCTGGCGTCAACCTCTAATTTAAAAGGTTGTATAAAGCAAGGCGCGTTACACAGTAACGCCTTGGCAGACTCGAAGGCAACCTGACAAGCGGGGGACCAAACAAAAGGTTTTAAGGGACTTACAAGACTTGTGAGAGGAGCCACCACATCAGAAAAGTTTCGACAAAAAACACGATAATATCCACACATTCCGAGAAAACGGCGCAACGCTTTCTTGGACTGCGGGACAGGGAAAGCAATTATCGCTTGCACCTTTTCAGCCAAAGGACGCACCTGCCCTTGACCTACCCGTTTACCCAAATACGTAACGGTAGCTCTACCAAAGTCACATTTAGCGAGATTTAGAGTGAGGGAGGCCTCACGGAGACGGCTGAAAATAAGGGACAAGGTATGGAGATGATCAGACCAGGTGGAGGAGTAAGCAACTACATCATCCAAGTAAGCTTCGCAATGTTCAACGCCAGATAACACGTTACGCATCAACCGCTGGAAAGTAGCGGGTGCATTACGCAACCCAAATGGCATAACCGTATACTGGAGGAATGTCTCGGGTGTGACGAAAGCGGATATCTCGGAGGCCCGTGGTGTTAAAGGAACTTGCCAGTAACCTTTTAATAGGTCCAGCTTTGTCACATATTTGGCGGAGCCCACACGATCTATGCAATCCTCCATCCTGGGGAGCGGAAATGAATCAGGTTTGGTAACTGAATTTACTTTTTGGTAATTGTTACAAAAACGAGAGGCATTGTCTGGTTTCGGAACCAAAACACAGGGTGAGCTCCACGCACTAGTACTGGGAACAGCTAATCCATGCTCAACCAGATAACTCACCTCCTGCTGCATCATAGCCCTTTTGTCAGATTTACTCTATACGCATGTTGTTTAATAGGTTTATGGCCCTCCACGTCGATGTCGTGGTACAGGACAGATGTTTGACTAGGATGGTCAGAGAAAAAGCAACAAGTTATCCTCGATCAACTTGATAATATCCGCACGGGCCGAATCAGACAGATGGGACAGAAAACCCTCCAAGTTACTCAGTACCTCTGAATTTCTCAAACGAGCGGCCGGCATCAAACCACTTTTCTCTGTCAAGCCATCATCAGCAAGACTGTAACGAGGAAGAGTAGCGGACACGGACATCACGGGCGCAACAGGAGATGGCGGGGAATCACTCACCCTGAAAAAGAAACGTTTCAACATGTTAATATGACATACTCTAGATTTTTTGAGTTTGAATGACATAGTCTGTGTCACTAATTTTACTCTCCACCGTATATGGACCCGAAAACCGAGACTGCAAACTGGACTCAAGTAACGGAAGCAGAACCAAAACTTGTTCCACTGGTTGGAAAACACGGAACACAGACTTTTTATCATAACGACGCTTCATTTTAGTTTGGCTTTGTGCCAAGTTGTCACGAATAGATAGAAGTGGGAGGCTCTCATCCCACTCTCTGTTCGACGCGAGACAATACTTACGTAACATGGACTTTAATGTTTGGTGGAACCTCTCAAGTGCGCCTTGGGACTCTGGATGGTAAGGACTTTCAGCTCCCTTATTACCTGTGCAAACATAACAGACATAAAATTTGTGCCTTGGTCACTCTGTATGGTCTTAGGCAAGCCAAAAGTTGAAAAGAATTTAGTGAGAGCTTTCACCACCGCTTTTGCTCGGAGAGTGCGCAGAGGAATGGCCTCAGGATAGCGCGTCGCAGCGCACATCACAGTCAAAATGTACTGATGTCCGGATTTAGTACTAGGTAACGGGCCTACACAATCTATTAACACACGTTCAAACAGCTCCCCTAGCACCGGGATTGGGTGAAGCGGGGCCAGAGGAACAGGTTGATTGGGCTTTCCCACAACTTGACGTGTGTGACAGGTGCGGCAATACTTCGCTACGTCAGACTTTAATCCGGGCCAAAAGAAATTACGCAAAACTCGATGGTACGTTTTTTTAACACCCAGGTGACCAGCTAAACTGGAGTCATGTGCAAGACTCAAAATTTGCGCTCAATAGTCTTTTTGCACAACCACCTGATTAACAACGCGTATCTCACTGGAGTCTGGACTCCACCGTCGCATGAAGACACCGTTGTCCAGATAAAACACACCAGGCTTGCGGTCGTCCTTGGCAGCTACAACAGAGGACAGATACAACGTTAAAGACGGATCGTTTATCTGAGCACCAATCAACATTTCTCGGGTTACATTTAAACTCAGGTCTGAGTCAGCAGGAAAGAGATCAAACTCATTGACACATTTAGTTACTTTTTCACACTCAACAGGAGACACTGAAAAGGAGGGCTCACCCTCCCCTAATGTAGCCATAAACGACTCAGACAAATCCACAACTTCACCCACTTTACGAGCCTGTGCGCGCGTAATTGCACACACGGGAAACAGATTTGACACAGACACAGCAGAAGACACAGATCCGGCCAAATCGTTACCCAAAATAAACGAAATACCACTAATCGGAAACCGTGAGAGCACAGCAACTTTCACACGTCCCGACACAAGCGCTGAATACAAGTGGATCATATGAAGTGGGGCATTAAGTTCACTCATTTTAATTCCCCACACTATCAAATCGGAGGAACACAACGTTTCATTTGAGAGAGGGAAAACACTAGCCAACATGAACGAATGATAGTAGAAAAATAGTTACCGGTACTTTATCTGAGTCTTCGCCAGTTACAGAAACAAATCCGTGAGAAACTAATGGCTGAAAACGAGGGTCAACCTCCACCTCTTTACGTAAAAGCTCAGTGTGTTTTAGAGGTGGGGACGTTGCGTTTATGACACCCACACCTGCAGGAGGTTTAGCGCTTTTGTGAGGTCCTTTTCTTCTAAGAACCGGAAAGACAGCGATCAAATGGCCTAGCTCATGGCAATAATAAGACTCGCGGCCCTCATTCTCAGGCTCAGGCATTACCTGTGTAACACGTGGTGCTGGCATAAAAAAAAATGCTTTTATGAGTCAAAATGAATTCATCAGCCAACACAGCCGCTTTTGTTACAGACGATTCTTTGTTCATTCAAATAGACAACGATTCGTTCCGGTAAACACTTTTTTAACTCCGAGTAAAATAAGCTCTCTGAGTTCCGCCAGAGTTTTAACATTACATGCTTGGCACCATTTATCAACTAAAACGCTCTTGTCACGCACAAACTCAACATACGTCTGGTTAGCAGTTTTCTCACTATTTCTAAATTTTTGTCGATATGCTTCAGGGACTAACTCATAGGCCTGCAACACAGTCTTTTTCAAGATTTTATAGTCAAGACTATCCTCAATCGATAGACTGGCACATACCTCTTGAGCTTTCCCTACTAATTTACACTGGAGGAGAAGGGACCAGAACTCTTTGGGCCAACTTAGGGCAGCAGCTATCCGCTCAAAAGCGCTAAAATATGAGTCAACCTCTGACTCACGAAATGGAGGGACTAAAGCAACATGCTTACTGATATCAAAAGCTGGAGTAGAAACAGCACTGCGGTCGGGGTGGAGATTACAGGAGCTCCTCTTTCCAGCTCGAGAGCCCTGATGCGCAGATGCATGGCTTGCACCTCTAGCTGTCTGTTTTTGGTCTCTACCTCCTTTATTTGGAGGGCTATGCGGAGATCCTCTGTGGTCATGTTACCCAGGATAGGATCCGTGACCGGCTGATGTTCAACACCAGCAGCGAACATGCCAGCAACCCCTGCTGCTTTCACCTCCGCCATCGGTGCGTCACCCGCCGCGTCATCCGCAGCAGCAACAGCCACGTCAGCAGCCGGGTCAGACAGGACGCCCTGCTCCACCAACTCTGCACACAGCAACTGTTTAAGCTCCGCTTTATTGATGCTGTAAGACACATGTACATCGTAATATTTTGCCAACACCAACAGGTCTTTTTTCTTGCATGTTTCAATCTTAACCAAAGAAGGACTAGCCACAAAATCATCCAGTGAAAACTCCATAATTCCCCCCACACACCAAAAAACTGCCAACCAGAACAAACCAACACTCACCGACCGAACAGACCTGGAAACAAAGCGCGACTAGAAGACGGAACGAGCCCCCATTCATGTTACACCCCAGTCTAGGGGTGCCTAGGACGCAACATGGAAAGGCCACATCTTCCCCGTCTCCCAAGTAGCCACAAACCCTTACGAGGTTAGATCAACAAATGAATTTATTTTACATAGAAATAGATATATATGTAACAATATATGTAACAAATGTATAAAGCTTCAGGGTGGCCTACCATAAAAGTAACAAACAAAACAATCCTAACTGAGAGATAAACAACTAACCTAACAAACAAATGGGCAAAACAAAAGACAAAAGACTTACCTCCCTAAACTAACAAAAACATGAGAAACAAGAGCAACACATCTGGAGGTCCACCCTTACTTAACAAACAAAAAACGATATCCAATCTAAACCAAAGAGTACAAAAAGAGTGGCCGGTTGGGAGAATAGGAGGATGTGGAAATGCCTGCTGCCCGCTAACGGCGGGCCATCTTGGCTCCTTATATGAGGGTAGTATCCCAGCTGCAGCCAATCACTGGGACGGGCCTGACAATTCAAAAGAGGTAGCTATTTAATGAACTTACCTCAGAAGTTACTTGACAGGCAGCAATGGAAATAAATTATGTCCAACGCCGTAGAATGGATTTTTGGAACTAAGCGAGGCTGCATACCCCGGAAGTAGGCGGCAAAAAGCATACAACTGAGTCCAATCAAGAGGGTAAGCTTCGCTTCATAACTTGAACCTCCTATGGGGCCATTTTGATGCTACAAAGCGATCACCTCCCGTTAGCATTCCACTGACTAGCATTCATTTTGACATCACTTGACAGCGAATAACTTTACATTTGAAGCGTTTAAAGACTCTATTTGTCCATTGTTTATTTCTAAAGAAACACGACAATGTATAAAAGGCTCCATTACCTTGTACCTCACGTTATGGCTCCGTAGCAGACGTTTTTGTAAAAATAGGCTAACGATTGTGTCACATAGTAGAGGAATTACCGTATAGTACAGGAGAAGCTCGCAGGCAGTTTTGACTTACATGAGCTGTTTAGGTTTAATTACTAATGCTAACTAGCATTTTAGTTAGCAATAATTAGCCATGTTATCTCCTTACATATATACCTATGCTCTCCGTCTCTGCAAGATTGGGAATGATTGAGATTTCTCTTTGCACAGCTACCAGAACACTTACAACTTTCAGACAGGTTGCTCACGTCACATTTACGTTGTCTCTCTCAGTTGGAGGCTGCGCAGTAACGCCTTCACTGGTCTCCGTCCAGAGCAACGGGATCTGTTGGTCCATTCTTATATACTGTCTATGAGTCCAATGGGAGTGTCGCCACTCTGTTTTCTCTATCACTCTGGGCCCTCCTATTGTTTCTGTTTTGTGCGTTACATGCATTTACATGAGTATGCGCATGCATGCCATGAGGGTTGTGGCTAGAAGGGATCGTAGTTTGGATTAAAACACTCCAGAGGAACGGAAACGCATTTCCTGGGTGAAAGTATTAAAATTATGTTATATTATGTTATATTCAATTTTGCGTATCTTTGAATAACTTTCAGCTCTGTATCCCTTCTAGCCACATCTGCCATGAGCATGGAGGTGAAATGATGCACATACACACAGACTGCAGAGGGTGGTAATGAGTATCGACAGTTGGTAATAAGCTGTAGAAGCCAATATAAAAGGAGGAGAAGAAGAAGACTGTAAAATATCAGAAACAATGCAGGTTTTGCTGGTTTTATGAGATAATAAATCCAATCAACATGTTTCTTAGGATACAAGTGCAACCCAATAAACTTGAGCATCACAGTAAATATTCCATTTTCAAGCATCTCACATACTGATGGAAATATTAATGATATTTATTGCTAATTTAAAACAAAAACATCAAAGACACTTTTAACTCTAACTTGAATTTGACTGAATTGGCATTATTAGCTAGGTACTTTGCAAACATGCAAATCAGAGACAAGCTTGTGGTAAAATGTAACCACCAAAAACTCAAACATTGTCAAGATGAATTACCTACCACAGCCAACAAACTGATGAAAGCGATGAAATGACCAATCTAGCTGAGAGAAAGTTAGAAGTTGAACAAGCTTGTTGCACACGAGCGGAAGTCCAATATGGCCACCAGGGAGTTTGACACCACCTGAAATCTCTCTGTAGAGATTCACACGAACAAAATGGTCACAGCCAACCTCCAAAGTAAACATCAAATGTTTTCATATTATCCTGGTGACACAGCATCGGGAGCAATTCGGGGTTCAGTGTCTTGCCCACAGACACCTCGACATGGGTCTGCAGAGCAAGGGTTGAACCACCAACCTTCTCATTGGCCCCGACTGCACTACCATCTGAACCACCTCACCCGACCTTTTGTCTGTTTATATTTCCAGAAGCCGGTCCTGGACCCTCCCTTCATTGAGTCCTACCAGCGCGTTTGTACCTACAACGAGACCCGTCTAATCTCTGTGAAACTGCCCAACTGCCTGCCAAACGTTGACTCCACCTACACCTACCCTGTGGCCCTGAGATGTGACTGTGGTGTCTGTCTTACCAGCACCACTGAATGTATAACATCTGTCTAACACAAACTCTATACTTTTTTTAAATAAACAATTTTTGTTTGTTTAATTGGAAAAACAAGGCCAAAAAAAATCTGGTTTTCTAAATATTAAGTTAAATAAGTTAAAAATGTTCATCATTTACACTGTTAAGATACCATGACATGATAGCCTGGTCATACGAGACTCTCATACATTTCATTTGTACAGAGAGTCTGGCCACTCTCCATTGACAAGTGTTAACTTCCTTGAAGGCGGGTACTCTGTTGAAGTTTAAAACTATTGGATCTGCCCAGAGCCACCATAACCAATCGCTAACATTTGGTCGTGACGTATGTCATGCGCATGTGCAACAAGAGGGTAGACCGACAACAACTTTCGGCCTATATTTAGCATTAGCATCGCTAGCATTAGCCTTAGCCAACTCTTTCACCACTAACTGACTAACTGCGAGCTGGAAAATCTAACTTTTCCCGAACCCCGTGGGGGAAGAGGGCCACAACATCATGGCCACCAACACAACTCAGCAATATTGTTTTTGCTCGGGCTTAAACTTCTGAATATTCGGCAGTGTTGCCACAACCAACCAAATGGCATTGCTTGCATCTTTCTAGCGCATGTCCTCAACGTCATCGTTCTCAGCCACTCCCTCTGTTCGCTGATTTGGCTAGAGAAAACCCAAGAATATACCGCAAACCCAGACGGTGTACTGAAGGAAAATGAAAATTGAGCGGAAGTACGTAGGAGGGCGGAGCCAGGCTAATGACATGAATGACTGATTGAATGTACTGGTCATGTATTGGATTTTTGTTTTATAATGCTGATGTTTAAGTAGAAAATAAGACATTCCCCTGTAATTGTGTTAAGGTGTAAGCAAAACAGATTTACATAAGATGATGTTATATTATACAAGCATGATATAGCTAGGTATATGATACTATGTCACATGTAATGATGTGTTTGCAATATTTGCTATAATCCGATGGGTTGGTGGCTTGAGAGGAGAACCGAAGGGAACCTAAACAACCAATCCTTTAAAGAAGTGTGAGCTTGTGAGTACTGATTGACAACTGTACTTCAGAGAGAGAGTGGTTAAATCTTTCCTATCTTTCTTTGCCAGACCCTCCTCCAAAGCGCGTTGGAGGAGAGTCAGGCTACTCCACATATTTGGGGATGGGAGGAAAACATTGGCATTTCTTTAAACCAATCACAATCGTCTTGGGTGGTGCCGCTGCAAAATAGGCTCGGAAGAAACTTGTTTTGGTGGAATGTTTACGTTTAAAAATTGTTTCAGTCATGCAACAGAAAACTCAAATTGGACAGATAGTATAGCTAGCTGTCTGGATTTACCTTGCAGAGATCTGAGAAAAAGTTAACCATAGTCCTCATAAATCCACCGGAGTTTAAAATGCAACACAAAGGACGCCCAAGGCAACGGATCGTCAAGGATATGGACTAAATATTTTCTGATTTCTGTACCTACGTAAATCATCTGCCTCTGGCATGCAATGCACATTGTATTTCTTCATTATATTAAACTTTAAACTCATCAAGTGCTTTGTGTGTTTCATTTCTGAGTGCTTATACAGTCGGACGCATAGCTGAACTTTAACAACAGTATGAACAATGCAAACAGGGACAGGTTGAGACGGTACCTAATAAGGCATTGGGCTCCTGCTAGCAGCTGAGAAATCAATCAATGCCAAGTTATCGAAAGCTGCTAGTTAGCACTGCGGGTCAAAGTTTTAAATATATATTATTCTTAATTATTCTTAATATATAATATTATTAATATTATATTATTAAACTGCCACAGAGGCAGACTACAGTTATTTGGTACTGACTGATTCAGATTGCTCTTTAAAAGCTTCTGTGACAAAAAAAAAGAAATATGCTGAAAAAAGACAAGCAGATGTGTTGTCTCATACATCTTTTCAACTAGATTAGACAGTTTTTATGTTTACTTTGACAAGTGTGATCATTCTTTATTTACCTATTAAAGATATTTTTTGGTAAATGTAATTTGGAATCCATTAACCACTGTAGAAAAGGTTCCTGCCCTGCTTATGATATAAACCAGAAACCCTTTTATGCATCAAGTTCTAGACTATATTACAGTTAATTAGGTAACTTACTTAACTTTTTGTTTCAATCAACAAAGCCGCCCAAGGTGTCATGTCTTAATTAAAATAAGGAGAACACTAATATTGTTTTGATTTACTGAATCTTTAAATAAATAATAATATAATGTAATACCTGAGTAGGATTATTTTCGTTTTACATTAAATTGAGCCAGTTTTTTTTTTAGTTTTTTTATAGACTATCTGTCCAACCTCAGTTTTCTGTTGCACGACTAAAACAACTTTTGAACAACTTGTTCCACCAAAACAAGTTCCTTCTCGAGGCTATTTTGCAGCAGCACCGTTGCTCCGTCTGGCGCTTAGTGCCGCCCATGACGATTGTGATTGGTTTAAAAAAATGGCAATAAACCAGAGCACGTTTTTCCTCTCATCCCAGAATGCTGTTTGGAGTAGCCAGACCCTCCTCCGCACCACTGTGGAGGAAGGTCTGGCAATGCGATACTAGTGTTACAGTGATTGTTGTAATTGACATAATTACCCTCTGAAAGAACGATCAGTCATTGATGGGTGCCTGTTAATGATGTGAATACTCATTAGCGCTTCACCTGAGCTCAGAAGCCAAACTGGTTAGTCATCAGTACCAGGCAGACAGAGTCCTCACAAAGTGTTACCCAAGGAGAACAGGGTTTATGTAAGCACTTAGTGCTCACATGTCACTGAGAAACTGCCGGGCTGCGTTTGAGCCCCAGCGCTCAGAGGGACCCATACTCTCTCTCACTGACTCTGTTTGGCTTTGTTATACTTTATATACTTTTGCTTTATACTTTAGCTCTGAACTGCTGCCAACATCTGATTTCATTCATATATGTACTTATCTTATTCTCTGTCTATACTTTTCACACAAAAAATAAACATCTGAGAGTTTGAGTTTATTTTGAATAATTAAAATTGAGTGACAATTTAGTAAAAATTCAGTAATAAAGTATTTAACTTTGGCACATAATAGCAGCTAATGTGTTATTTTTATGTATATTACGGAAGCTATTTCTGAGCTTTCCTCATCACAAGAATTTGTTAATAATATAATTTGTGCTAAATGTTTTCTTTTAAGATCAAATTTGTATTGTTAATATTTTTGAACATACAGAACAGAAACACAATTGAACAAAAACAACAACCCTCTCCCACCCTCCCACTCTGCGGTCTTGAGGAAAGAAAAGCAAATAAACAAAAAAATGATGTTGAGGTCATTAGGACTGATACTTGTGCTGCTGCACCTTTCCATAGGTCTATAGTCGATGACTTGGCTTTGTTAATCCTTGCTGTAGAGAGCTCAAGCATAACTATGTCCAGAAAATACGCCAACCACTGTTTTATACAAAGCGAGTGTGGGGGGGAGCCAGCGCTGAGCTATCATTTTCTTCTTCGCGGTTTATCCAGCTAGCCAAATTTTCTTCTGTCTCCCAAGTAGGTGTAATTTAGAGTCATCATTAAGTGACAAAACAATCAGGTCAGTAGGAATTTGACATCCTATCACATCAGATATTATTGATGTTGTTTTATTCCAAAGCTCAGCCATCCTAAAAATTAAAACGCATACGTGTCTCGAGTACCCTACCAGATTTTGCTGACAAATCTGTAGCAAAGGTTGAACTGAAGTGTCCCTTTAAAGCTTGGCTCCGAAACTTACATACAGTATCCTTAGGATTACCAGCCAGTATTTATCACGCACCTTCAGTCTGGTTAAGTGTCCCTTTAAAGCTTAGTTACAAAACTTACATAGTGCATCCTCAGGATTCATAATGTTCCCTTTTTTCAGCCCGATTAAGTGTCCTCAAAAATATAGATTGTAGACTGAGTAGCCAGCATTCATCATTCCTTACAGTCTGGTAAGGTGTCAAAACTTACACACAGCATCCTCCAGTCAAACTCGGTACAGTTATGGTGCTTTTCCATTACATGGTACCTACTTGCCTCGCCTCGACTCGCCTTTTTTGGTTTTCCATTACGAAAAAAAGTACCTGGTACCTGGTAACAGGTACTTTTTTTAGTACCTCCTCAGTCGAGGTTCCAAGCGAGCTGAGGCGAGCCGAGAAGGTGACGTGAAACCCTGCAGGCTGCTGATTGGTCGGAAAGAAGCGTCACTGATCACTGCATTGCTAGCGAGAGACGGCATTTTTAAATAGTTTAGCCAGCGGTGTTTTTTTGCTGCCGGAGGCGCCACGCAGAGCTTTCTCTGTAGCATACAAGTGGCCTGATGGTTATACTGGTGCGCTGGTGTGTGCATGTGTGATGTGTTTGTGTCAACTCGCTGTATGTGTGTGTGTGGGGAGCTAGTGAGCGAGGGAGAAGTGAGAGAGTGACGGCGATTATCTCCGCAGCGAGTAGCAACTCTAGAGTCATATATATGTGACCACGGTGAGAAATCTGGAGTAAACGTTAACTATCTCTTTGATATCATGTTGTTTACGGAGACGGAGAACCAGGAAATGCGTCGGGGATATGCGGGGATATGTCAATGGAAAAAGCAAGCTACTAAGCCACGCCCACGGCAGTCGCTATGACGACCAGCCACGCTGAGGCGATACTAAAATCTGCAATGGAAAACGGACGCACAGCGAGTCGAGGCGAGTAGAGTTGAGTAGAGTCGAGGCGAGTAGGTACCATGTAATGGAAAAGCACCATTATTAGTCCACAGGTGCTGAGTCCTCCAGTTGCGGTCCCAGTATGAATCAAAGCCCCACAGTCATTCTCCGGCTCCTGACGGTGCGGGTGGGTCCGCTCCATGGCTGCAGCGAAGGCGAACTCTCTCCCCCCGCAGGTCGTTCCCAGGGCGCGGCAGATGAACGAGTCAAAGTTGCGTTCAGCGTGCAGTGCCAGCTCGTGTTGTATCAGCCGAAGCCGCTGGATCTTCAGTGTGATGCAGTCAGATTGGTCCGGCCCACATATCATGCTTTCCTGCTTCTCAGGTTCTGCCCCGATGTGTTGCTGTGAGGCATTCATTTCGGCCAGCACTTCCTTCACAGATCACTGATTTAAGCACCCGGTTGATTAATTCCTCCATATTAGAGAATGTGTTCACATTAGCCACCACTCCATTAGCTGCAGACATATTAGCGAATTTCTCCAAACGAGTAGACAGCCTAGGCGACAACGACCCGCTCTTTATGGAAAGCCAAAAGGGTCACAATTCGTCACGATTCGCACGGCGTTTTGAACGGCGTTTGTGGCGCCACCTGGCGGTTAATAAACGCCACTACACATCTAATAAACACCACCTGGCGGTTAATAAACGCCACCATGCGTGCGACATCACCAAGTGTTTAATAAACGCCACCAGATGCTTATTAGACACCTGGTGGCGTTTTGATAATCAACTCGGCCCTGTGGCTTTCACAGCCAATACATTTGAACTCTAATCACCCAATCAGTAAAGAAGGAGGTCAGGCAACACTAATCAAGCACGGATCTCCTTTGCAGCTTGTTTAAGTAGCCCAAAAAAAATGCACAACTTTGTAGTATGTCACTTTTGTATTGCCAGACATCAGTAGGCACTGGGTGCTCATACTTTATTTAATTCCATCCATCCATCTTTGTCCGCTTATCCGGTGTTGGGTTGCGGGGGGAGCAGCTCCAGCAGGGGACCCCAAACTTCCCTTTCCCAAGCAACATTAACCAGCTCCGACTGGGGGATCCCGAGGCGTTCCCAGGCCAGGTTGGAGATATAATCCCTCCACCTAGTCCTGGGTCTTCCCGAGGCCTCCTCCCAGCTGGACGTACCTGGAACACCTCCCTAGGGGGCGCCCAGGGGCATCCTTACCAGATGCCCGAACCACCTCAACTGGCTCCTTTTCGGCCCGGCGAAGGAGCAGCGGCTCTCCTCCGAGCTCCTCACGGATGACTGAGCTTCTCACCCTATCTCTAAGGGAGACGCCAGCCACCCTCGTGAGGAAACCCATTTTGGCCGTTTGTACCCTGGATCTCGTTCTTTCGGTCATGACCCAGCCTTCATGACCATAGGTGAGGGTAGGAATGAAAACTGACCGGTAGATCGAGAGCTTTGCCTTCTGGCTCAGCTCTCTTTTCGTCACAACGGTGCGATAGATTGAATGTAATACCGCACCCGCTGCGCCGATTCTCCGACCAATCTCCCGCTCCATTGTCCCCTCACTCGCGAACAAAACCCCAAGGTACTTGAACTCCTTCACTTGGGGTAAGGACTCATTCCCTACCTGGAGAAGGCATTCCATCGGTTTCCTGCTGAGAACCATGGCCTCCGATTTAGAGGTGCTGATCCTCATCCCAACCGCTTCACACTCGGCTGCAAACCGATCCAGTGAGTGCTGAAGGTCACAGGCCGATGATGAGATCCCCAGCCCACCGAACTGCAACCCCTCCCCACCCCTCCCACGCCTCGATATCCTGTCCATAAATATTACAAACAGGATTGGTGACAAAGCGCAGCCCTGGCGGAGGCCAACCCTCACCTGAAACGAGTCCGACTTACTGCCGAGAACCCGGACACAGCTCTCACTTTGGTCGTACAGAGATTGGATGGCCCTGAGTAGAGACCCCCTCACCCCATACTCCCGCAGCACCTCCCACAGTATCTCCCGGGGGACCCGGTCATACGCCTTCTCCAAATCCACAAAACACATGTAGACCGGTTGGGCATACTCCCAGGCTCCCTCCAGGATCCTTGCGAGAGTGAAGAGCTGGTCCGTTGTTCCATGACCAGGACGGAATCCGCATTGTTCCTCCTCAACCTGAGGTTCGACTATCGGCCAAACCCTCCTTTCCAGCACCTTGGAGTAGACTTTACCAGGGAGGCTGAAAAGTGTGATACCCCTGTAATTGGCACACACCCTCTGGTCCCCCTTTTTAAAAAGGGGAACCACCACCCCAGTCTGCCACTCCTGTGGCACTGTTCCAGACTTCCACGCAATGTTGAAGAGTCATGTCAACCAGGACAGCCCCTCCACACCCAGAGCCTTGAGCATTTCTGGACGGATCTCATCAATCCCCGGGGCTTTGCCACTGTGGAGTTGTTTGACTACATCAGTGACTTCTGCCTGGGAAATCGATGACAATCCCCCGTTATCCTCCAGCTCTGCCTCTAACATAGAGGGCGTATTAGTCGGATTCAGTAGTTCCTCAAAGTGCTCCTTCCACCGCCCTATTACCTCCTCAGTTGAGGTCAACAGTGTCCCATCCTTACTGTACACAGCTTGGATGGTTCCCCGCTTCCCCCTCCTGAGGTGGCGAACAGTTTTCCAGAAGCACTTTGGTGCTGACCGAAAGTCCTTTTCCATGTCTTCTCCAAACTTCTCCCACACCCGCTGCTTTGCCTCTTTCACGGCAGAGGCTGCAGGCCTTCGGGCCCTTCGGTACCCTGCAACTGCCTCTGGAGTCCTCTGGGTTAACATATCCCGGAAAGACTCCTTCTTCAGTCGGACGGCTTCCCTGACCACCGGTGTCCACCACGGTGTTCGTGGGTTACCGCCCCTTGAGGCACCTAAGACCCTAAGACCACAGCTCCTCGCCGCAGCTTCAGCAATGGAAACTTTGAACATTGTCCACTCGGGTTCAATGCCCCCAGCCTACAGGGATGCACGAAAAGCTCCGCCGGAAGTGTGAGTTGAAAGTCTGTCGAACAGGGGCCTCCTCCAGACGTTCCCAATTTAACCGCACTACACGTTTGGGCTTACCAGGTCTGTCCAGAGTCTTCCCCCACCCCCTGACCCAACTCACCACCAGATGGTGATCGGTTGACAGCTCTGCCCCTCCAGTGTCCAAAACATAAGGCCTCAGATCAGATGAAACGATTATGAAATCGATCAATGACCTAGGGTGCTCTGGTACCAGGTACACTTATGAGCATCCCTATGTTCGAACATGGTGTTCGTTATAGACAATCCATGACTAGCACAGAAGTCCAACAACAACCACTCTGGTTTAGATCAGGGAGGCCATTCCTCCCAATCACGCCTCTCCAGGTGTCTCCATCATTGCCCACGTGTGGGTTGAAGTCCCCCAGCAGAACAATGGAGTCCCCCACTGGAGCCCCATGCAGGACTCCAGTCAAGGTCTCCAAGAAGGCCGAATAGTCCAAACTCCTGTTTGGTGCATATGCACAAACAACAGTCAGAGTTTTCCCCCACAACCCGCAGGCGTGGGAGGCGACCCTCTCATCCACCGGGTAAACTCCAACACAGCGGCGCCAGCCGGGGGCTTGTGAGTATCCCCACACCCGCCCGGCGCCTCACACCCTGGGCAGCTCCGGAGAAGAAAAGAGTCCAACCCCTATCCAGGAGTATGGTTCCAGAACCAAGACTGTGCGTGAGAGGTAAGCCCCACCAGATCTAACCGGTAGCGCCCACCTCCCGCACCAGTTCCGGCTCCTTCCCCACAGAGAGGTGACGTTCCCACGTCCCCAAAGCCAACGCCTGCTGCCTGGGTCTGGTCCGTCGAGGCCCCTGACCCACCCATGTGGCATCGCACCCGACCCCAGCGGTTCCTCCCACAGGTGGTGGGCCCATGGGCTGGAGAGATGGGAGCCACGTAGCTTGTTCGGGCTGTGCCCGGCCGGGCTCCGTGGCAAACCCGGCCACCAGGCGCTCGCCGACAAGCCTGCCGTCTGGGCCTGGCTCCAGACGGGGGCCCCGGGCTTCCTCCGGGCAGGGTCACTCCATCTCTACCTCTTTTATTCATTGGGGGTTTTGAACCATTCTTTGTCTGGCCCCTCACCTGAGACCAATTTGCCTTGGGAGACCCTACCAGGAGCACAAAGCTCCAGACAACACAGCCCTCAGGTTCACAGAGACACCAAACCTCTCCACCACAATAAGGTGATGGTTCCAAAGGCCAGAGCTTGCTGCAGCAGTACAGAAATACCATAGAATAACATATGGGTCCCAGAGACCCAAAGGGCAGAGCCGCGGTAGCAGAGAAATACCATTGAGTAACGTATTGGTCCCCGAGACCCAAAGGCCAGGGCCGTGGCAGTAGAGAATTACCATTGAATAACGTATGGGTCCGAGAGACCCGAAGGCCGAGGCCACGGTAGTGGAGAAATAACATTGAATAACGTATGGGTCCGAGAGACCCAAGGCCAGAGTCCGCGGTAGTAGAGAAATACGATTGAATAACGTGCGACCGGGGTCCGAGAGACCCGAAGGCCAGAGGTAGTACAGAGTAGTAGTAGAGAAATACCATTGAATAACGTATGGGTCCGAGAGACCCAAAGGCCAGAGTCGTGGCAGTAGAGAGAAATACCATTGGATAACGTGCGGGTCCGAGAGACCCGAAGGCCAGGGCCGTGGCAGTAGAGAAATACCATTGAATAACGTGCGGGTCCGAGAGACCCAAAGGCCAGCGCCGTGGCAGTAGAGAGAAATACCATTGAAGAACGTATGGGTCCCCGAGACCCAAAGGCCAGAGTCGTGGCAGTAGAGAGAAATACCATTGGATAACGTGTGGGTCCGAGAGACCCGAAGGCCAGAGCCGTGGCAGTAGAGAAATACCATTGAGAGAAATACCATTGAAGAACGTATGGGTCCCCGAGACCCAAAGGCCAGAGTCAATGGATAGTAGAGAAAGAAATACCATTGAAATAACGTTGGGTCCGGGAGAGACCCAAGGCCAGGGCCGTCACGGTAGAGAGAAATACCATTGAATAACGTGAATAGAGACCCGAAGGCCAGAGGTAGTACAGAGTAGTAGTAGAGAAATATGATTGAATACAGGACGGGTCCAAGAGACCCAAAGGCCAGAGCTGCGGCAGTAGAGAATTACCATTGAATAACGTGCGGGTCCGAGAGACCCGAAGGCTGAGGCCACGGTAGTAGAGAAATACGATTGAATAACGTATGGGTCCGAGAGACCCGAAAGCCAGAGGTAGTACAGAGTAGTAGCAGAGAATTACCACTGAACACTGGCCAGGGTCCCAGGGTCTCGAAGGCAGAGGCCGCGGTAGTAGAGAAATACCATCGAATAACGTATGGGTCCGAGAGACCCGAAGGCCGAGGCCACGGTAGTAGAGAAATACCATTGAATAACGTATGGGTCCGAGAGACCCGAAGGCCGAGGCCGCGGTAGTAGAGAAATACTATTGAATAACGTATGGGTCCGAGAGACCCGAAGGCCAGAGGCCGCGGTAGTAGAGAAATACGATTGAATAACGTATGGGTCCGAGAGACCCAAAGGCCAGGGCCGCGGTAGTAGAGAAATACCATTGAATAACGTACGGGTCCGAGAGACCCAAAGGCCGAGGCCGCGGTAGTAGAGAAATACCATTGAATAACGTATGGGTCCGAGAGACCCCCAAGGCCAGAGGCCAGTAGAGTAGTAGAGAAATACCATTGAATAACGATGGGTCCGAGAGACCCAAAGGCCAGAGGCCAGAGCAGTAGAGAGTAGAGAAATACGATTGAATAACGTAAGGGTCCGAGAGACCCAAAGGCCAGAGGCCGTAGCAGAGAAATACCAATGAATAACGTATGGGTCCGAGAGACCCCAAAGGCCAGAGCCGGTACAGAGTAGTAGAGAAAATACCATTGAATAACGATGGGTCCGAGAGACCCCCAAGGCCAGAGGCCGGCAGTAGAGAAATACCATTGAATACACAAGGGTCCCAGAGACCCAAAGGCCAGAGGCCGCGGTAGTAGAGAGAAATACCATTGAATAACGTATGGGTCCATGAGACCCAAAGGCCAGGAGAAATACCATTGAATAGTAGGTCCCGAGAAATACCATTGAAGACACAAGGGTCCAGAGACCCAAAGGCCAGAGCCACGGCAGTAGAGAAAATACCATTGAATAACGTATGGGTCCATGAGACCCAAAGGCCAAAGGCCGCGGTAGAGAGAAAATTACCATTGAATAACGTATGGGTCCGAGAGACCCAAAGGCCGAGGCCAATGAGTAGTAGAGAAAATACCATTGAATAAACGGGACGGGTCCGAGAGACCCAAAGACCGAGGCCGTGGTAGTGGAGAAATACCATTGAATAACAGATCCCAGAGACCCCAAGGCCAGGGCGACGGTAGTGGAGAAATACCATTGAATAACGTATGGGTCCGAGAGACCCAAAGGCCAGAGGCCACGGTAGTAGAGAAATACGATTGAATAACGTATGGGTCCGAGAGACCCAAAGGCAGAGGCCACGGTAGTAGAGAAATACCATTGAATAACGTATGGGTCCGAGAGACCCAAAGGCCAGGGCCGCGGTAGTAGAGAAATACCATTGAATAACGAAATAGGTCCCAGAGACCCCTTACCATTGAATAGAGAAAACCATTGAATCCGAGAGACCCCAAGACCAGAGGCCAGGTAAACAGCATCTTAGCAGAGAAATACCATTGAATAACGAAAAAGGGTCCCATGAGAGACCCAAAGGCCAGAGCCGCGGTAGTAGAGAAATACCATTGAATAACGTATGGGTCCGAGAGACCCAAAGGCCGAGGCCGCGGCGGTAGAGAAATACCATTGAATACGGGACGGGTCTCGGAGACCCAAAGACCGAGGCCGTGGTAGTGGAGACAGGATAGGTCCCAGAGACCCCAAGGCCAGGGCGACGGTAGTGGAGAAATACCATCATTGAATAAAAATGGGTCCCGAGAGACCCAAAGGCCAGAATCATGGTAGTAGTAGTAGAACAATATATTGAATGAATAACGGTCCAGGGTCCGAGAGACCCGAAGGCCGAGGCCAAGGTAGCAGAGAAATACGATTGAATAACGTATGGGTCCGAGAGACCCAAAGGCCAGAGGCCGCGGTAGCAGAGAAATACCATTGAATAACGTATGGGTCCGAGAGACCCAAAGGCCAGAGGTGGCATAGTAGAGAAAATACCATTGAATAACGTATGGGTCCGAGAGACCCAAAGGCCAGAGCCGCGGTAGTAGAGAAATACCATTGAATAACGTATGGGTCCGAGAGACCCAAAGGCCAGGACCGCGGTAGCAGAGAAATACCATTGAATAACGTATGGGTCCGAGAGACCCAAAGGCCAGAGGTTCCAGACTAGTAGAGAGAAATGAATATTGAATAACGATTGGGTCCCAGAGACCCAGAGGGAAAGTAGAGAGAATACCATTGAATAACGATGGGTCCGAGAGACCCTAAGGCCAGAGGCCAGGTAGTAGAGAAATACCATTGAATAACGATGGGTCCGAGAGACCCAAGGCCGAGGCCAGGTAGTAGAGAAATAGCATTGAATAACGGGACAGGGTCCGAGAGACCCAAAGACCGAGGCCGTGGTAGTGGAGACAGGATAGGTCCCAGAGACCCCAAGGCCAGGGCGAGGTAGTACAGAGTAGTAGTAGAGAAATACCATTGAATAAACAACGGGCCGGGTCTGAGTAGAGAAATAATGGATGGGTCCATGAGACCCAAAGGCCAAAAACACTAGAGGAGAATTGCCATTGAATAACGACATGGGTCCGAGAGACCCAAAGGCCGAGGTGGCCCTTAGAGAAAATACCATTGAATACGGGAAGGGTCTCCCCGAGACCCCAAAGCCAGAGCCACGGTAGAGAAATATACCATTGAATAACGTATGGGTCCGAGAGACCCAAAGAGCCAGAGCCAGTAGTAGTAGAAAAAATCTCCATAACGATTGAATAACGATGGGTCCGAGAGTTCCAAAGGCCCCAGGCCAGGGTAGTAGAGAAATACCATTGAATAACGATTCCCAGAGACCAAGGCCAGAGCCGCAGCAGTAGAGAAATACCATTGAATAATGTATGGGTCCAGGTCCCAAAGGCCCCAGCCTCCAGTAGAGAAGAGATTGAATAACCATTGGAATAGAATTACCCCCAAAGAACCAGGGAAGAAAGGGATCCCCAGGGACCCCCTGGCCAGAGCCCAGCCCCTCCAGAGAGAGAAATACCATTGAATAACGTATGGGTCCGAGAGACCAAAGGCCAGGGGGTCAGTAGAGAAAATACATTGAATAGCGTATCAGTCCAGAGACCCAAAGAAGAGAGACCCAAGGCCTAGAGAAAGTACAGAGAGTAGTAGAGAAATACCATTGAATAACTGGTCCGAGAGCCCCGAGAAATACCATTGAATAACGTGGGTCCATGAGACCCAAAGGCCAAAGCCAGGTAGAGAGAATACCATTGAATAACACATGGGTCCGAGAGACCCAAACCCCACCGAGGCCGTGGTAGTGGAGACAGGAATATGGACCCCCCCAGAGACCCAAGGCCAGGGCAGGGCGGTAGAGGTAGAATGGAGAAAGAACCCCATTGAATAACGTATGGGTCCGAGAGACCCAAAGGCCAGAGCTTGCTGCAGCAGTACAGAAATACCATAGAATAACATATGGGTCCCAGAGACCCAAAGGCCAGGGCCGTGGCAGTAGAGAATTACCACTGAATACCGTATGGGGTCCGAGAGACCCGAAGGCCGGGGCCACGGTAGTAGAGAAATACCATTGAATAACGTATGGGTCCGAGAGACCCGAAGGCCAGGGTCACGGTAGCAGAGAAATACCATTGAATAACGTATGGGTCCGAGAGACCCGAAGGCCAGAGGTAGTACAGAGTAGTAGTAGAGAAATACCATTGAATAACCCGTCCACACGGGGTCCGAGAGACCCAAGGGCCCCAGAGGCAAGGCCAGAGCATCAGCAGTAGAGAAATACCATTGAATAACGTATGGGTCCGAGAGACCCAAAGGCTGAGACCACGGTAGTAGAGAAATACGATTGAATAACGTATGGGTCCGAGAGACCCAAAGGCCAGGGCCAGCCATAGAGAGAAAATACCATTGAATAACGAGAAGGGTCCCCAGGAGACCCATTGCCAGAAATGGCCAGAGGCCAAGGTAGAGAGAAATACCATTGAATAACGTATGGGTCCCAGAGACCCAAAGGCCAGAGCCCGCAGTAGTAGAGAAATAATATTGAAAAACGTGCGGGTCCGAGAGACCCAAAGGCCAGTGCCGTGGCAGTAGAGAAATACCATTGAATAACGATGAAGACACAAAGGCCAGAGGCCAGAGGCAGTAGAGAAATACCATTGAATAATGTATGGGTCCATGAGACCCAAAGGCCAGAGTGCAGGTAGTAGAGAGAATTGCCATTGAATAACGTATGGGTCCCATGAGAGACCCAAGGCCAGAGGCCGCGGCAGTAGAGAAATACCATTGAATAACGTACGGGTCCGAGAGACCCAAAGGCCGAGGCCACGGGTGAGAAATAGTGGAGACAGGATAGGTCCCAGAGACCCAAAGGCCAGGGCCAGTAGGTAGTAGAGAAATACCATTGAATAACGATGGGGTCCGAGAGACCCAAAGGCCAGGCCAAGGTAGTAGAGAAATACCATTGAATAACGTGAGGGGTCCGAGAGACCCAAAGGCCAGAGGCCAGAGGTAGTAGAGAAATACCATTGAATAACGATGGGTCCGAGAGACCCAAAGGCCAGGGCGCGGGTAGCAGAGAAATACCATTGAATAACGATGGGTCCCGAGAGACCCTGAAGGCCAGAGGCCAGTGGTAGTAGAGAAAATACCATTGAATAACGATGGGTCCATGAGACCCCAAAGGCCAGAGCCATGTAGTAGAGAGAATACCATTGAATAACGATGGGTCCGAGAGACCCAAAGGCCAGAGGTCACGGTAGTAGAGAAATACCATTGAATACGGGACGGGTCTCGGAGACCCAAAGACCGAGGCCGAGGTAGTGGAGACAGGATAGGTCCCAGAGACCCCAAGGCCAGGGCGACGGTAGTGGAGAAATACCATTGAATAACGTATGGGTCCGAGAGACGCGAAGGCCGAGCACGCGGTAGTAGAGAAATACTATTGAATAACGTACAGGTCCGAGAGACCCGAAGGAAGAGGCCAAGGTAGCAGAGAAATACGATTGAATAACGTATGGGTCCGAGAGACCCAAAGGCCAGGGCCGCGGTAGCAGAGAAATACCATTGAATAACGACAGGTCCGAGAGACCCAAAGGCCAGTAGAGAAATACATTGAAGTAGCAGAGAAATACCATTGAATAACGTATGGGTCCGAGAGACCCAAAGGCCAGGCGTAGCAGTAGAGAAAATACCATTGAATAACGTATGGGTCCCAGAGACCCCAAGGCCAGGGCCGTGGTAGCAGAGAAATACCATTGAATAACGAAGGTCCGAGAGACCCCCAGAGGCCAGCCGTAGTAGCAGAGAAAATACCATTGAATAACGATGGGTCCCCGAGACCCAAAGGCCAGAGCCAGGGTAGTAGAGAAATACCATTGAATAACGATGGGTCCGAGAGACCCAAGAGACCCAAGGCCAGAGGCCATGGGCAGTAGAGAAATACCATTGAATAACGGACAGGGTCCAAGAGACCCAAAGGCCAGGCCAGTGGTAGTGAGAAATACATTGAATAAGGGGGTCCCAGAGACCCCCAGGGCCGATGGCCAGAGAAATACCATTGAATAACGTACAGAGAAGGCCAGGGCCAGTAGTAGAGAAAATACCATTGAATAACGATGGGTCCAAGAGAGACCCTGAAGGCCAAGGCCATGGGTCCATGAGACCCAAAGGCCAAAGCCATTGTAGAGGAGAATTGCCATTGAATAACGTATGGGTCCGAGAGACCCAAAGGCCAGAGGCCACGGGCAGTAGAGAAAGAAATACCATTGAATAACGGGACACCAGAGACCCAAAGGCCAGAGCCGCGGTAGTAGAGAAATACCATTGATGAACGTATGGGTCCCCGAGACCCAGGACGCGGTAGCAGAGAAATACCATTGAATAACGTATGGGTCCGAGAGACCCAAAGGCCAGGGCAGTAGAGAGAAATACCATTGAATAACGAAGGGGGTCCGAGAGACCAAAAAGCAGAGGTCAGGCAGCTTGAATAGTAGAGAGAAATACCATTGAATAATGTATGGGTCCAAAACAGCCCAAGAGACCCAAAGGCCAATTCCATGGTAGTAGAGAAATACCATTGAATAACGGAAGGGTCCGAGAGACCCAAAGGCCAGAGGTAGTAGAGAAAAATACCATTGAATAACGTATGGGTCCGAGAGACCCAAAGGCCAGAGTCACGGTAGAGAAAATACCATTGAATAACGTGCGGGTCCGAGAGACCCAAGGCCAGAGGCAGCAGAGAAATACCATTGAAAGAGTAGTCCGAGAAATACCATTGAATAACGTAATCTTGGGTCCGAGAGACCCAAAAGGCCAGAGGCCAGGGCAAAAGTAGAGAAAAACCATTGAATAACATATGGGGGTCCCAGAGACCCAAAGGCCAGGGCCGTAGCAGTAGAGAAAATACCATTGAATAACGTATGGGTCCGAGAGACCCAAAGGCCAAGGCCACTTAGTAGAGAGAATAACCATTGAATAACGAATCATGTTCAAGGGTCCGAGAGACCCAAAGGCCAGGGTCCGAGTCTTGTTTCCAGAGAAAAATACCATTGAATAACATTTCCTCCCGAGAGACCCTTAAAGGCCAGGGGTAGTACAGAATAGTAGTAGAGAAATACCATTGAATAACGTAAAAAAGGGGTCCCAGAGACCCAAAGGCTTTAGGTCATTTAGAGAGAAATACCATTGAATAAATGTTTGGGTCAGAATCATGTTCAAGAGACCCAAAACCAGGGGCCGTGGTAGAGAGAAATACCATTGAATAAAAAAGGGTCTCAGGACCCAAAGGCCAGAGCCGCGGTAGCAGAGAAATACCATTGAATAACGATGGGTCCGAGAGACCCCCTGGCCAGAGCCCCGTAGTCATAGTAGAGAATACCATTGAATAACGTAGGTCCGAGAGACCCAGAGACCCGAAATAGGCCAGGGCAGTCATTTAGCAGAAAATACAATTGAATAAGAGGAAGGGTCTCAGAACCCTAAGGCCAGGTGCTCAAACAGCTTCTTGTAGCAGAGAAAATACCATTGAAATAGCTTTTACAGTCATTTCCTTCAAGAATCCCAAGGCCAGAGAAGTTTCTATGTCAGAATCATGTTCATTGAATACAGGATGGGTCCCGGAGATCCAAAAAGAACGTTTCCATCACTAAAAAGCAGAAACAGTCATTTGAATCAAGAATCTCTTATAAAGACCTTTCTAGGCCAGAATCATGTTCAAGGTGCTCCAAATGAAATTCTTGTGGCGTGGAAAGCGAGTTTCCAAGTCCAATAAAAAAGTCAAATACAGTGAACGGGTCCCCAAGAATCCGACGGACAAGATGTTTCTATGTCAGAATCATGTTCAAGGTGCTCTAAACAGCTTCTTGCGGCGTGTAAAGCTTGTTTCCATCACTAAAATAGCTTTACAGTCATTTCCTTCAAGAATCTCTTATAATGGAAGTTTCTATGTTAGAATCATGTGTAAGGTGCTCCAAACGGCTTCTTCTTCTTGTGCTTGTTTCCATATCTGAAATAGCTTGCCAGTCATTTCCGAGCAGAAGTGCTTATCAAGATGTTTTTATGTCAGAATCATGTTCAAGGGTCTCTAAACAGCTTTTTGCGAGGTGTAAAGCTTGTTTCTATCACTAAAATAGCTTTACAGTAATATCCTTCAAGAATCTCTTATAAAGGAAGTTTCTATGTCAGAATCATGTTCAAGGTGCTCTAAACAGCTTCTTGTGGCGAGTAAAACTTGTTTCCATCACTAAAATAGCTTTACAGTAATTTCCTTCAAGAATCTCTTATAATGGAAGTTTTTGTTTCAGAATCATGTTCAAGGGTCTCTGATCAACTTCTTCCGGCGTGTAAAGGTTGTTTCCATCAATAAAATGGCTTTACAGTCATTTCCTTCAAGAATCTCCTATAAAGATGTTTCTGTTTCAGAATCATGTTCCAGGGTCTCTAAACAACTTCTTGCGGCGTGTAAAGCTTGTTTCCATCATTAAAATAGCTTTACAGTCATTTCCTTCAAGAATCTCATATAATGGAAGTTTCTATATCAGAATCATGTATAAGGTGCTCTAAACAGCTTCTTGTGGCGTGTAAAGCTTGTTTCCATCACTAAAATAGCTTTACAGTCATTTCCTTCAAGAATCTCTTATGAAGAATTTTATCTGTCAGAATCATGTGTAAGGTGCTCCAAACAGCTTCTTGTGGCGTGTATAGCTTGTTTCCATCACTAAAATAGCTTTACAATCATTTCCTTCAAGAAACTCCTATAGAGATGTTTTATGCCAGAATCTTGTTCAAGGTGCTCTAAACAGCATCTTGCGGCGTGTAAAGCTTGTTTTCATCACTAAAACAGCATTACAGTCATTTCGTACCAGCAGGGCTTATCAAGGTGTTTTTATGTCAGAATCATGTTCAAGGTGCTCTAAACAGCTTCTTGTGGCATGTAAAGCTTGTTTTCATCACTAAAATAGCATTACAGTCATTTCCTTCAAGAATCTCTTGTAAAGGAAGTTTCTATGGCAGAATCATGTGTAAGGTGCTCCAAACGTCTTCTTGTGGCGTGTAAAGCTTGTTTCCATCGCTAAAAAGCTTTACAGTCATTTTCTTCAAAAAACTCCTATAAAGATGTTTCTGTTTCAGAATCATGTTCAAGGTGCTCTAAACAGCTTCTTGTGGCGAGTAAAGCTTGTTTCCATCACTAAAATAGCTTTACAGTCATTTCCTTCAAGAATCTCTTATAAAGAATTTTCTATGTCAGAATCATGTGCAAGGTGCTCCAAACAGCTTCTTGTGGCGTGTAAAGCTTGTTTCCATCACTAAAATAGCTTTACAGTCATTTCCTTCAAGAAACTCCTATAGAAGATGTTTTATGTCAGAATCATGTTCAAGGTGCTCTAAACAGCATCTTGTGGCGTGAGCTTGTTTCCATCACTAAAAAGCATTACAGTCATTTCCTTCCAAGAATCTCTTATCAAGGTGTTTTATGTCAGAATCATGTTCAAGGTGCTCTAAACAGCTTCTTGTGGCATGTAAAGCTTGTTTCCATCACTAAAATAGCATTACAGTCATTTCCTTCAAGAATCTCTTATAAAGGAAGTTTCTATGGCAGAATCATGTGTAAGGTGCTCCAAACAGCTTCTTGTGGCGTGTAAAGCTTGTTTCCATCACTAATAAAGCTTTACAGTCATTTTCTTCAAAAAAACTCCTATAAAGATGTTTCTATTTCAGAATCATGTCCAAGGTGCTCTAAACCCCTTCTTGTGGCGAGTAAAGCTTGTTTCCATCACTAAAAAGCAGCATTACAGTCATTTCCTTCAAGAATCTCTTATAAAGATGTTTCTATGTCAGAATCATGTTAAAGGTGCTCCAAACAGCTTCTTGTGGCGTGTAAAGCTTGTTTCCATCACTAAAATAGCTACAGTCATTTCCTTCAAGAATCTCTTGTAAAGAAGTTTCTATGTCAGAATCATGTTCAAGGTGCTCTAAACAGCTTCTTGTGGCGTGTAAAGCTTGTTTCCATCACTAAAATAGCTTTACAGTCATTTCCTTCAAGAATCTCTTATAAAGAAGTTTCTATCATCAGAATCATGTTCAAGGTGCTCTAAACAGCTTCTTGCGGCATGTAAAGCTTGTTTCCATCACTAAAATAGCATTACAGTCATTTCCTTCAAGAATCTCTTATAAAGATGTTTTATGTCAGAATCATGTTCAAGGTGCTCTAAACAGCTTCTTGTGGCGAGTAAAACTTGTTTCCATCACTAAAATAGCTTTACAGTCATTTCCTTCAAGAATCTCTTATAAAGGAAGTTTTTATGTCAGAATCATGTTCAAGGTGCTCTAAACAGCTTCTTGCGGCGTGTAAAGTTTGTTTCCATCACTAAAATAGCTTTACAGTCATTTCCTTCAAGAATCTCTTATAAAGGAAGTTTCTATGTCAGAATCATGTTCAAGGTGCTCTAAACAGCTTCTTGCGGCGAGTAAAACTTGTTTCCATCACTAAAATAGCTTTACAGTAATTTCCTTCAAGAATCTCTTATAATGGAAGTTTTTGTTTCAGAATCATGTGTAAGGTGCTCTAAACAGCTTCTTGTGGCGTGTAAAGCTTGTTTCCATCACTAAAATAGCTTTACAGTCATTTCCTTCAAGAATCTCTTATAAAGGAAGTTTCTATGTCAGAATCATGTGTAAGGTGCTCTAAACAGCTTCTTGCGGCGTGTAAAACTTGTTTCCATCACTAAAATAGCTTTACAGTCATTTCCTTCAAGAATCTCTTATAAAGGAAGTTTTTGTTTCAGAATCATGTCTAAGGTGCTCCAAACAGCTTCTTGTGGCGTTTAAAAAAGCTTGTTTCCATCACTAAAATAGCTTTACAATCATTTCCTTCAAGAATCTCTTATAAAGGAAGTTTCTATGTCAGAATCATGTTCAAGGTGCTCCAAACGGCTTCTTGTGGCGTGTAAAGCTTGTTTCCATCACTAAAATAGCTTTACAGTCATTTCCTTCAAGAATCTCTTATAAAGGAAGTTTCTATGTCAGAATCATGTTTAAGGTAATCTAAAAAGCTTTTTGCAGCGAGTACAGCTTGTTGCCATCACTAAAATAGCTTTACAGTCATTTCCTTCAAGAATCTCTTATAATGGATGTTTTTATGTCAGAATCATGTTCAAGGTGCTCTAAACAGCTTCTTGTGGCGTGTATAGCTTGTTTCCATCACTAAAATAGCTTTACAATCATTTCCTTCAAGAAACTCCTATAGAGATGTTTTTATGTCAGAATCTTGTTCAAGGTGCTCTAAACAGCATCTTGCGGCGAGTAAAGCTTGTTTCCATCACTAAAATAGCTTTACAGTCATTTCCTTCAAGAATCTCTTATAAAGGAAGTTTCTATGTCAGAATCATGTTCAAGGTGCTCTAAACAGCTTCTTGCGGCATGTAAAGCTTGTTTTCATCACTAAAATAGCATTACAGTCATTTCCTTCAAGAATCTCTTATAAAGAAGTTTCTATGTCAGAATCATGTTCAAGGTGCTCCAAACAGCTTCTTGTGGCGTGTAAAGCTTGTTTCCATCACTAAAATAGCTTTACAGTCATTTCCTTCAAGAATCTCTTATAAAGATGTTTCTATTTCAGAATCATGTTCAAGGTGCTCTAAACAGCTTCTTGTGGCGTGTAAAGCTTGTTTCCATCACTAAAATAGCTTTACAGTCATTTCCTTCAAGAATCTCTTATAAAGATGTTTCTATGTCAGAATCATGTTCAAGGTGCTCTAAACAGCTTCTTGCGGCGTGTAAAGCTTGTTTCCATCACTAAAATAGCTTTACAGTCATTTCCTTCAAGAATCTCTTATAAAGGAAGTTTCTGTTTCAGAATCATGTTCAAGGTGCTGTAAACAGACTCTTGTGGCGAGTAAAGCTTGTTTCCATCACTAAAAAAGCATTACAGTCATTTCGTACCAGGAGTGCTTATCAAGATGTTTTTATGTCAGAATCATGTTCAAGGTGCTCCAAACAGCTTCTTGTGGCGTGTAAAGCTTGTTTCCATCACTAAAATAGCTTTACAGTCATTTCCTTCAAGAATCTCTTATAAAGGAAGTTTCTATGTTAGAATCATGTGTAAGGTGCTCTAAACAGCTTCTTGCGGCGTGTAAAGCTTGTTTCCATCACTAAAATAGCTTTACAGTCATTTCCTTCAAGAATCTCTTATAAAGGAAGTTTCTATGTCAGAATCATGTGTAAGGTGCTCTAAACAGCTTCTTGAGGCATGTAAAGTTGTTTCCATCTCTAAAATAGCATTAAAGTCATTTCCTTCAAGAATCTCTTATAAAGGAAGTTTCTATGTCAGAATCATGTGTAAGGTGCTCTAAACAGCTTCTTGTGGCGTGTAAAGCTTGTTTCCATCACTAAAATAGCTTTACAGTCATTTCCTTCAAGAATCTCTTATAAAGAAGTTTCTATGTCAGAATCATGTTCAAGGTGCTCTAAACAGCTTCTTGTGGCGTGTAAAGCTTGTTTCCATATCAGAAATAGCTTGTCAGTCATTTCCTAGCAGAAGTGCTTATCAAGATGTTTTTATGTCAGAATCATGTTCAAGGGTCTCTAAACAGCTTTTTGCGGCGTGTAAAGCTTGTTTCCATCACTAAAATAGCTTTACAGTCATTTCCTTCAAGAATCTCTTATAAAGGAAGTTTCTATGTCAGAATCATGTTCAAGGTGCTCCAAACAGCTTCTTGCGGCATGTAAAGCTTGTTTCCATCACTAAAATAGCTTTACAGTCATTTCCTTCAAGAATCTTTTATAGAGATGTTTCTGTTTCAGAATCATGTTCAAGGTGCTGTAAACAGATTCTTGTGGCGAGTAAAGCTTGTTTCCATCACTAAAAAAGCATTACAGTCATTTCGTACCAGGAGTGCTTATCAAGATG